>NW_007726986.1:374391-470497 GCF_000696425.1 Galeopterus variegatus | reverse complement strand
TTTGGGATAAGACCTTGGTTTAAATTCTAGGTCTTCTGCCACTTAATTGTTGTTTGTCCTTGGGCAAGTCTCTGAAATTCTCTAGGACTATTTCCTTATCAGTAAAATAGGGATAATATACATTTCTAGAATTGTGGTAAAGACTTAAAGAGAAATTATATATAAGATGCCTGCCAATCAATATTAGCTATTTGTTAAATTTGGATTTTTTTTTTTTTTTTTTTTTTTTTTGGCAGCTGACGGGTAGAGGGTATTGGGAAAATAGAATAGTTTGGTCAGGGCCCTCACCTCGGGTCCAGTTGGGTGTGGTTCAGCATCCTTTGTAAGCAAATTGTGTGTGTGTATGTGTAGTTAGTGTGCATGTGCGCCAATGTGTCTTTTTAGTTTTGCTGCTATTCTTGTGTTCTTCAGAGAGAGGAGAGAGAGAGAGAGTTGGAGTGAAGCAGGTGGGTGGGCGTCGGCCTTGGGCATCTGCCCTGCACAACCATGCCTTCCAACCTATGGCTCCAAGGACCTTTTGGCCAGTTGCCTAGCTCATAGACCTGAGTGAAGGGGTCTGGTGACCCAGCCTGGTGTGTGTGGGGTCTGGGGACCCAGCTTGGCATGTGAAGGGTTTGTGACCCAGTCTGTGAATGGGCTTGAGGGGTCTGTGGGCTCCAGACCCAGCCTTAGCTCGACAATCGGCCCAGTTGGTGCAGCATTACCGGCAGGTAAAAGAGCCTGACAACTGGCGTGTTCACCTAGCTTTACAACTGGCATCACGAACAAGATTAAGAGCGCTGCAATGGGCACTGTGAGGATTCCAGGCCTTAGCCTAGCCAGGCAAATTGGCATTGTTGACAGGATTTCCAGACATTAGCCTCAGCCACAGCAGACTGCCACAGAGGTATCAAACTCTGGACCTTGTTTTATCAGCACTGCTCTAACTAACTGAGCTAACCATCCAGCCCCTTAAGTTTGGATTTTTAAATTTGTGTTCTTTATCACATTACTGTACATTTGTTTTTGCATTACTGTGCTGTTGTTTTTCTCTGGTTGTTTTGTTTCGTTTTCTTTAAAAAAAAAAAAAAAAAAAACACTGGTTACCTATGTAAGAAGGGTGTGCAGTTGCCATGCGGTTTTCCGGGACTTACTTTGAGCTGACTTTCATAACAAATACATTAATTTTACTTGGATAGTATGTTTATTTGGGGTAGCTTTGGGGGAAATTTCTGGGGATCTAGGGAGGCACTAAATCCTAAATCTCCCCATTTAGCTTACAGACTAATTTGTCAACACATAAAAAACAAATCCAGATGTCTAGACGAGGGAGGGCACGTGCCAACCCAACAATTTTTTTTTCCAAATTAGCTTCCCTTGGTGTCCATAGAATCCAAGCACGTGACCACAGTACAGAACGCCAGCCAGGAAAGTCCGAGAAGAGAGAAAAAAGAGACAGATATGGGAGGTCTGCCCTAGGTCGAGATGCCACATCAGCGTTTTCTTATGTGGTCTCTGTGGTTGTAAGGACTGCAGGAGATTGCGTCCCTTCCAGTGGTCTTAGGGCCTCCAGCCGGTGGGAGACCGGCGCAAACGTCAGGGGCGGCTCCAACTAGACTTGACCACTAGGGGGCACCGGCCGCCCCGCCTCCCGAAATCGGAGGGCTGAGCTCCGCAGTTAGGAGTTGGCTGGCGGTCGCAGAGGTCTCTGGGGGTTGTAGTCCGCAGCGGCGGAGGACTTGACAGCTGCCGCCAGTTTGCCGCGCTCAGAACTTCATCCCCCGCCGGCCCCCGCGGCCTAGGCATTGCCTCTTCCTGTTTCAGAGACAAGGATCCCCGCCGCCGCAGATTGTGAGGACTTGGGAACGGGTCTTCGCCTTCCCACGCAGTTCTCTGAGGTTGAAGGTTTGTCCTGCTCTGGTAGAGCACGTTCCCACGTCTTGGAAACTCACCCCTTGGACGGGTGGGGAGGGAACCGAGGGGGGGCGGCGGGAAGGGCTGAGCTGGCGGCGAAGCCGGCTGTCATCTGGGATAGTTCTTTGGTGCAACGCGTCGGAACAGTTGCTTCTTGGGGGAGCGCTGAGGCCAAAGCCGGGGGCCGCGGAGACTGCTCCGGAGGGGCTGCGCGCGCTCCTCACGGGGCTCGAGTGCAAGAAAGTCAGGGAGTCTCGCGGGGGCTGAGGGAATCCGAGGAGTTGTGGGAGTCAGGGTGGGCTGGAGTACGGTAGATAAACACCCTGAATCCCGGGGGAGAGGAGGGAGCAGGAGAATGGGGCCGGGGGGCGGTGGGAATTGCAGCAAAGAGAGCGCCGTTCTCTATCCCTAGTCGGGGAGAGCTAGAGACGGGAGACGAGGGAGGAAGCCCCTTTGCGCTTGAGCTAGGACCACAGATGGGCTGAGGGCGATGACTGGTCAGTCCTCGCCACGCTTTTCACACGACTCGGTTGCGAGAGTGAGTGTCTTAATAGCGGCTGGCTTGACGTCTTAGCTGTGTTGGAATAGTATAGCTGGAAGGCGCCTTTGAGAGCAGCAAGTCAAACGCATTCTCCTCACTTTACAGATGAGGAAACTGAGGTCCACCGAGTTGCAGAAACCCGCTCACCCCAGAAACTAGTTAGTGGCCAACTTGGCTGAAACGTAATTGTCATGACTTAGGCAATGCCTTATCCATTGCTGGGATCAGTAGATGAGCAAACTCTAACCGGTACCCCTCCTTTTTTTCTTTTTAATGCCTTCAGACGTGACAGAGATCTGACGTATGCAGGATAACAGGCAACCGCTGCAGGGAACTTTTTTTTTTAACTTTTCATTAGGTTAGAGTAATCCGTGTACTAACCTAAAGAAAAATCTCTCTGACTCATAAATAACTACAAAGATAAAAGGTGTTAGCAAATATGTCATCTATAGTTTCTTTGCCTTTGAAAAAATAAAATTTACCTTTTCTTCCCCAGTTTATGCCCACTATAGCTCTTAGAAGTTAGTCTTAGATTTCCTCTCACAATCTTAGATACTGTATATCCCAGTTATATATATATATATATAAAATATGCTGTTAATTGTGATTTTACAATACACTGGATATTTACAATAAAGGTTAAACTAAGCATAGGAAGATAAGAATACCAACCTGAGTTGCAAATTAAAATAATACATTATGGTATTTTTGTTTTCCTTTTTGTCTTTTTTACTGACGGGTAACGGGATCGCAACCCTCAGTGTTGTGCCTGTACCGGGGACCGGCAACGGGATCGCAACCCTCGGTGTTGCGCCCGCACCGCGCTCAGCCAGTGAGCGGGAACCGGTCTCCACATGGGATCCGAACCCTTGGCGGGAGCGCCACCGCACTCTCAAGCGGCGCACTCTCCAGTGCGCCACCGGGCCGGCCCCATTATGGTATTTTTTTTAAAAAGATATATGAGCATAAAGGTTTTTTAAAAGTCATTAAGAGGTTAAAAATTTCGACCAGACCTATATTTTAAAATACACTTAAATTTTAGTTCCTTGCTACTGTTCTTTCTTTCTTAATGCCTAAACATAACTTGAGAGCATTTAGTATTCGTGGTGTGGGAGGAGAGGTTCTTTTGTGCCATAGCATTGCTTTGACTGGCAATTTCTTTATTAAACCACATTGTCCTCCAGCACTGTGAAATTTAACACCTTTTGAAGCATTTATTGATCAAGTTGGAAGCCTGTTCTGTCAGCTCAGAATTGGAAGACTGTATCTCCTACTGCCTGACCAGTAAGTGATTTGTAAGGAAGGGATTTAGATAAGTTTGTTACAGAACTTAATAGCAGTTACAGACGTATAGAAGAAAACGTAACTACTTCCACCAGGCTGCCTCTTTTTATGGTGTGGTTCCATTTGCTATTATATTGGCATACTATAGAGGTGGGTAAATTATGACCAAATATGACCTGCTGACAGATATATTTTCTTTTTACAAAGTTTTATTGGAACATAGTCATGTGCACTCACTTACATATTGCCTTTCATACTGAAAGGCAGACTTGAGTAGTTGCAGTAGTTTAGGCTCAAAAAGCCTAAAATTTTTACTATCTGGTCCTTTGCAGAATAAAGTTTTTCAATCCCTGGCCTAGTAAACTGAATATAAATATAGTATCTGAAACCCTGTAACATATGCAGAAGTAGTAGGTAATTACTAATTTTCAGCCTTTGAGAAAGAACATATAAATACGTGTATGGTGATCCATAGTCGCATTTGTTTGGGCACAAGCTAATGTATTCTACTTGCATATATAGTATCTTGGCATAGATACTACAGATTTGCTTTTGCAAAGAAATGTGAAGGGAAGTTTCTGAGTATAGTATGGAAAGGGCTGACATTCTCTGAGATATACTGATAATCACAATCAATGCCTTTTTAAAATAATCTCATACAAGCTTTCTTTGGTTGTTCTCCATGTCCTTTTTATGGAGATAAGTGCTTCAGTACAGGCATCAACATTTTAAATAAAACTTGAAAGTACCAAGCAAGTCAGTTAAGCTCTTGATTCCCTATTAGGATTTCTCAGTCCATTCGTGCTGCTATAACAAAATACCTGAGAAATTTATTTCTCACAGTTCTGTAAGCTGGGAAGTCCAAGATTGAGGCACTGGAAGGTACAGTGTTTGGTGAGGGTCTGGTCTCTGCATCTAAGATGGTGCTTTGTTGCTGTGTCCTCACGTGGCAGAAGGGACAGAAAGACAAAAGGGATTTTGTGAGTTCCCTCCAGCCCTTTTATAAGGTTGCTAATCCTGTTCGTGAGGGCTCTGCCCTCATGATTTAATCATATCATAAAGACCCCACCTCTTAATACTATAAACTTGGTGATTAAGTTTCAACATATGAATTTTGGAGGGGACATATGCAAACCATAGCAGGAACCCATATTAAAACCAATCTCAAAGAAAACAATTAGGGACTCGTTATTATATGACTTAGGTTTGACTTAATAGTCTTGTATCTGGGACTTTGTTTTAAAGTTCAGAGATTGAGGGAGATATTAGAAGTGAATATGTTTGTTTTTGTCATCTTGCATATTTAGCTCCCACCAAATTATATCAGTGTTATGTCTGTGGCATATGAATGCCACAGTAGTATTTAGCATTTTAGTTAATCATTAATAGACTATTCTGCATTATCATCTATGTAATATTAGCTATGGAACTCTAATTCACTGCTCAACCTAATTCATCAAACTTCAGAATATTTTATAGTTATTCTCATCAAAACATTCAAAAAGGCATTAAATTTACTTTGAAACAACATTCTTAGGGAATGTGAAGTTCAGGCTAATTGACTAATTGAGACAATTGAAATTACCAATTTCCTTATAGTTCTTCATATTTACTTGAAACAAGGGTACTTCAAAAAGTTTGTGGAAGAATAGAGTTAAAAGATAATATGAATTTTTCCATGAACTTTTTGAAGACCCCTTGCATTATCAAGTCTGATTGAAAAGCATCAGAGGGGCTGGCCCGGTGGCGCACTGCGCTAGTGCACCACTTGGGAAGCGCGGCTGCGCTCCTGCCGAGGGTTCAGATCCCACATACAGACCAGTTCCCGCTCACTGGCTGAGCGAGGCGCGGGGGCAACACCGAGGGTTGCAATCCTGTTGCCGGTCCCGGTCCAGTACGGGGGCGACACTGAGGGTTGCAATCCGTTGCCGGACATGGAAAAAGACAAAAAAAAAAAAAAGAAAAGCATCAGAGACTTTGGACTCCTCATTTGTGATTTGTTATTTTAAATCACTGAGGTATCATCAGTTTTCTGCTTGTTTGGAATAAATAACTAATTTTACTATGCCACAGAATTTCAGATTTGCTCAGAACAAATGTAACTAAATGGGAACCTTTGTTTTAATTTCTGAATGGCCCTTACGTTTTCCCTAACCTTGATTATCACTTTTTGGTAAGGCACACTGAAATCCAAGGATCTTTCTAGATTTCTCCTCTTTGCTGGGTTCCTAACATTCAACCTTTACTTAAGAGTATTAATCTTCAGGAATTAAAAAGATCCTCTCTCTCACAGCTCAACCATGTTCTCAGTTTAGTTTAGAAACCAATACTGCTCGGGCCGGCCCGGTGGCACACTGGTACAGTGCGCCGCTTGGGAGCGCAGCGGCGCTCCCGCCAAGGGTTCGGATCCCACATACAGACCGGTTCCTGCTCACTGGCTGAGCGAGGTGCGGGCGCAACACCGAGGGTTGCGATTCCGTTGCCGGTCCCGGTCCGGTACGGGCGGGACACTGAGGGTTGCAATCTGTTGCCGGACACGAAAAAAGACAAAAAGGAAAAAAAAAAAAAAAGAAGAAGAAAAAAAAAAGAAACCAATACTGCTCGGACCGGCCCGGTGGCACACTGGTACAGTGCGCGGCTTGGGAGCGCAGCGGCGCTCCCGCCAAGGGTTCGGATCCCACATACAGACCGGTTCCTGCTCACTGGCTGAGCGAGGTGCGGGCGCAACACCGAGGGTTGCGATTCCGTTGCCGGTCCCGGTCCGGTACGGGCGGGACACTGAGGGTTGCAATCTGTTGCCGGACACGAAAAAAGACAAAAAGGAAAAAAAAAAAAAAGAAGAAGAAAAAAAAAAGAAACCAATACTGCAGAGTGTACTACTTTACAAAGTAAATCAGGAAGTGTAGCCATATACGAGTATTTCTGCCATTGTGTAAGCAGATACTTTTTGCTACTCTGACTTGGCTATTGTCCTTTACTGTGTTTCACTGTCACTAGAAAGGTCGTTGCTTGCTAAGGACATATGTAGCCTTGAGACAAAAAAGTTTGCATCAAGAGAGACAAATTCATCTAAACTAGTTTGCTTCAAGAAAAACAAATTCATTGTGTTTAATTTATAATCAGGATACCCAAGCATGCTCCTTTATTTACAAATGTGGGCAAGGAAGACCTGATTTTCAGATGCTTCTTTTGCCTTCTAAATACCCTAACTCCTTTAAGGCAGACATCACAATATAGTGGAAATAGCATTTGGGATCAAAGTAACCTGGTTTCAATCCCAGCTGTGACCTAGCTAAGTGATTTAGGACAAGTTACTTCCCTGAGCTTCAGTTTCTTTTTGTTTATTTGTTTATTTATTTATCATTAATGAAGATAATACTTATTTCCCAAATTCTTAGGATTAATTGGAATTAAAAACATGTAAAACATTAGGCCAGAGGTAAGCATTTAATAAGCAAATATTAGTTCTATCTCCCACTACCTTTCTACTAACTTGTCTTTTTCTCTGAGTTTTCCTCCAAAACGATACCAGTTTTCTTCAGAAATGAATTCTTTCCTTTTAGCACTATTCTGTTTGTGACAGTTCAATAATTCTATGATGGTCAATCATTTTATTTTTCTTATCTTGCTGAATTTACTCCCTTTTACTAAAGGCATGTAGATATATGTCAGCTGATTTTATTCAGGCCATTGAGTTAAGCCAATACATAATTTTTCTAGTTACTTTTAAAGAGTCAAATTGATGATAAAAATAATAGGTAAGTTTATTGAGCACTCATTATGTGCCAGGCACATTATGTGCATTATCTCATTTAAATCTCAAACCCTATAAGAAAGGTACTTTTATTATACCCCAAACCAGTGAATTTTAGGGAATTTAAATAGGTTGCTAAAAGTCACATACTTAGTACATGGGAGAGCCGAGATTCAAATCCAGGCAGTATGACATGTGAGTTATCAACCACCACACTCTACTTAGTAGAAGTGGAATACAGTTTATCCCAAATTAATCATTGTATATAATTCAAACAAATTAATGCCTTGGTAATTCTTTCCAGAGGTGTTTTTGGAGATTTAGGAGCAACAGGATTCTACCTACTTATAAGTATTAAAATTTTTGTCTAGCATTTCTTAAAAACTCTACAGATTGCCTTTCCTCCCTACAATATAAAAGTTTCATTAATCTCATTTTATTAAGATTAGTTTCATTAAGTTCAGAAATAATAATAGCAAACTCTTATACAGAGTTTCATAGTGCTTGGCATGGTTTTAAATGCTTAGACATATGGAATTATAAAGTTAAATTTTTTTATGTATTTTAGATTTTCCTGAATAATTTCTTCCCAAGTTATTTATGTTATTCCTTTTGATGAAAGGACACTGGCATCCTCACAATCATCTTTTCAATTTCTAAAATATTTAATTTCTTAAATTGAAAGATGCTTTAAATTTATATAAAGCTGTAGCAAATCACAAACACAACTTCTTTACAATATATTTATTCCTTTCCTAAGCTTTTAACTCCTGTGCTACACCCAGTTTTATTTAAAATGTATCCTTTATTGGTATTTTATATGGAATATTTTCCCTCATCACATTTAGGGAACCATTTTATCAACTTGATTTGTCAAATTGGCAGGATATAACCCTATCATTAATCGAAGAGCATCTGTACATACTGAATAATTTAAAGCAAATGACCATGTAACCAGGATCAAGTTGAAAAAATAGAATTATTGCCATTACTATATAAAACCCTCTCCTGTCCTTTTTGATCATAACCTCCTGTTTTCCTCCTAGAGTAGGGTTTCTCAACCTCAGAACTGTTGACATTTTGGGCTGGATAATTCTTTGCAGGAGGAGGCTGTCCTCTGCGTTGTAGATGTTTAGCGGCATCCCTGATCTCTACTCACTGGGTGCCAGTAGCACTCCCTCCAGTTGTAGCAACTAATTGGGTGAGACCAAATTCCTTATTACCCTCTCTGCAACTCTTTCTATGCTATGTAGAGAGTAGACTGTAGGAGAACAAGGGTAGAAGCAGGCAGCTCCACTAGAAAGATGTTGTAATAATCTTGATAAAATTGTTGGCGGTCAGATTGTGGATATATATTTTTTGAAGGAAAAGCCAGTAAAAATTTCTAATGGATTGAATGGAGGCCGTGAGAAAAAGAAGTCATGGGTGATTCCAAGAATCCTGACCAGAGGAAGTAGAAGGATAGAGATTCCATTAACTGAAATCAGGAAAGCAATGGGTGGAGTAGTTTTGAGGAAGAAAATCAAAAGTGCAATTTTAGAAATCTTAGGTTTGATTTGTCTATTATATCCAGGTAAAGATGTTGAGTTAGGCAGTTGGATATGCAAGTCAGAAATTCAGGAGAGAAGTGCAGGCTAGAGATATTAACATGGGAGTTGTCATTGTCTAAATTAATAGAATTTTCAAAATGATGGAAATGTTTTATATCTACACTGTCTAATATGGTAGCCACTAGCCACACATGGTTATTGAGCACTTCAAATGCAGCTAGTGTGACTGAGGTACTGAAATTTTTATTTAAACAGCCACAAGGGACAAGTAGATACTGTATTGTCACATGAAATGGTAATAAAACCATGAGAATGGATAAAATTATCAATAAATTGAGGGTAAATGAAGAGGAGGACCAAGACTGAACATTGGAACTCTGCAACTTTAAAGAGATCTGAGAGATGAGAAGCAAACAGCAAAGGGGACAGAGAAGGAAGAGGGACCAGTGAGGTAGGGAGAAAACCTGGAGGCCTAGTGAATCTTAATTGAGGGTAAATGAAGAGGAGGACCAAGACTGAACATTGGAACTCTGCAACTTTAAAGAGATCTGAGAGATGAGAAGCAAACAGCAAAGGGGACAGAGAAGGAAGAGGGACCAGTGAGGTAGGGAGAAAACCTGGAGGCCTAGTGAATCTTGTTTATCAGGGAGGAGAGTGGTCCCTTTTGGCAAACATTTCTGAGAAGTTAAGGACTGAGAAGTAACCATTGGGTTTACCAATGTGAAGGTTACTGGTGATCCAACAAGAACAGCTTCTGTGTAGATAGGGAAGACAACCTGATTAGAATGAGTTCGAGAAAGAATGAGATCTTATTTATCTTGTGCTTTCTTTTTTTCCTTTCTTGCCTTCTTTTAGATCAATTATTTTTTCATTCTCTTTTCCCTCCTACTGTATTTTAAGTTATATACTGTTTTCTATCATGATAATAGTTACCTTAAAAATTATAACATGCATTACATCTATGTGTATTGTTGATCTGGACAATACAAAGATCTTTGAACACTTTAATTCCAAGACCTTCACCTAACTTTTTTTCCTCTTTGGTCTGGAAATTTAATTCTTTTTTTCTAACGCTATTTTATAGTCATGTGCTGCATAACAACCTTTCAGTCAGCAACAGACCACATATACAACAGTGGTTCCGTAAGGTTATAGTGGAGGTGGAGATGTGTAGTAGGCTATACCATTTAGGTTTGAGTAAGTACACTATATGATGTTTGCAGTGATTAAATTGCCTAACAATGCATTTCTTAGAACGTGTCCTAGTCATTAAGGGACATGTGACTGCATATTGTTTATTAATTCTCTTGGATTTATTAAACTTCTTGTATCTGCAGATTGGTGGTGTCTTTTATGAATTCTGGAAAATTCTCAGCCATTATTTCATCAAACATTACCTTTGTCATCTCCTTTGTTTCTGATTCTCAAGTTACTTGCTTGTTAGACCTTCTCATGCTATCCTCCGTGTCTCTCAACAGCTCTTCCACATTTCCTTTTTTTTCTCTGCTGCATTCTAGATAGTTTCTTCTGACTATTTTATATATATGTACACATATAAGTGTGTGTGTGTATATATATATATATATAAAAATTTTTTCTCTAAAAATTCACTCTGGTCCTTTTTCAAATATGCTCAGTTACCTTTTGAAATTTATATTTTTTCTTTAAGTTATTTAAACATAGAAGGCATAATTGTTTTATAATCTTATTCTGATCATTTCTGTAGTTGAAGTCCTTGTGAACCTATATCTGCTGTTCTTTCTTCTGGTTCTCAGTCATAGTACTTTATATCCTTACATGGTACATTAATTTTGACTGTGTACTGTTAATTGTCCTATAAGACTTAGCAGAACTTCTTTGAGACCTAGAATAAAGGTGTGTCCTCAAGGGAAAGATTTACATTTGCTTCTGTCAGTTACCTAGAAGTGCTACCAAGCAGGTTAACCTTAAATTATATTCACAGCTTTAAGTGTTCCTTGACCACCTTATAAATCCCCATGATATACAGTTTATGGTGACCAATTATCAGCTTATGGTAACAAATTACTATAACAGTTTCTCCCCCACAGATACATACACATACACACACACACTGGCTGTGCTCAGTGTTAAACTTTCTCTGTAATTTCCTTGTCAGGAAGTGGGGCCTTTTTACTTCTTGTTAACCCCCACTCTGTTGGTAAAGCTCTTATAGTTCCAGCTGTATTATGGTGGGGAAATAGGGAAAGAGAATGGTTTCTAATTATAATCATTCCTTACTTTGGATGAACCCTACACTTTATCTTCTATTTCCCTAAAACTACACAAGGCTTTGAAACCTTCAGCCCAGATTCTCCTGGTACAGCAAATACCCTCAGGGCAGTGGCAGTTTTCTTGAGTCGTTTACCTCTCTAGGTGTCTTTACTTCACTTACAAATGGCCTGATTTTTCTCACTATTTTTGATGCTTTTCAAAAGATTTTAAAAATATTTTATCCAGTATTTCTAGTTGTTTTCTGCAGGAAAATGGGTCCAAATAGCCTAATCTGTTTTATTACTGGAAATGGATTTCCCCACCTATTTTTTATTGAGCTGGAAAATAAGAAGTAACTCCATTTCTAAGTTAGCAAGTTTCTGATAAATATTTCAGGTATATTCCTGAAATATTAATTTAATATTAATATTAATAAATATTAATGTTTATTTATTTATATATTTATTAATATTAATATTTATTAATATTAATAAATAAACATTAATGTTTATTAATATTTAATTAAATAAATATTAATATTAATCCATTAAGGTATCTTCCAGAAATTCCCATATTTTTCCAATTTCTTATGCATGCAATTGTATTACTTATGAAGACTAAAATATTTTAAAAATTAATCTAAATTATTTATCTTTTCTGATTTATATAGGGTTAACTTCCTCAGTGCTTAGTCTGAGAAAAAAATGGCGAATACAGATAGTGATTCTACACATCTGCTCATCTCTGAGGTAGATCTTGAAATTAATCCTGGACCTATGAATATCCAATTTGATTCATCAGATCTAAGATCCAAAAGGTAAGTGTTTAAAACTAAAACACTTATTTCATAATTAGTGTTTTTGATGATTAATCTAGAACTAATTGTAACCAAACGTATAGATTTGAATAAAAATACCTAATTTCTTACAGGATTTGTATGTATGTATGTGGGGAGAGTGATAAATATGAATACTATTTCCTCATTTATATATATATATATATATATATATATATATATACACATTTTTTTTTTAAACTAAACAACATCTCTATTGGGGGAGGGATTGGGGTAAGTTTTACATAGTAAGATGCCTTCACATAATTTATTTAACAAATATGTATTGATTACCTGCTTTGTGTAAGGTAATATGCTAGCTGCTGGAGATAGAACAGTAAAAGCAATAAATACAATTTTTACCTTTATTGAGCTTTATTCCAGCAGATAGTTTGATAATTTGAGTTTAAATTTTACTTCATTGTTTACCTGGAAAACCCAAAAGAATCCATTGAACAATTATAAATAGTAAGAGAATTCAATAAAGTGGCTGCTTGCAAAGTTGGTAAAATATCCTTCCAATGAGAAAATGTAATGGAAGAAAAGAAAAAATACATAAAAATAGTCCTAACAAGAATGTGCAAAATCTGTATGAGAGAAACTTTAAAGTTCTCCTGAGGGATATAAAATAAGATTTAGAGTATTTCATCAAATCCGAGATGCTACTGATTGTAAATTGCATTTTTAAAAAACATAACACTAAAAAAACCTGCTACCTATACCCTTGATGCAATGATCTCTTAGGACTTAAAATTTTTATTTTGTGTTTACTGAAAGAACTCTTGGGCTTAATTGAGCTTTATCATATATCTCTTGTGCAATTATAAAAATAAAAATATAAACAAAGTATATTGGTTAAGATATTGCTAATACATCACATTTACAGTCTGATTCTTCTGAATCACTTTTTGACTTGGAGCCATGAAAACAGGTGTTTTTTCCCATGCAGAATTGTCCTTTGTGCCATTAAGAACATTGATGATGTAGCATTTCTTGCAAGGATTTTCTTCTAAATAACTGACACTTTAAGTTCTGATGCTTGCACTTTCCTGATCTTATCAGAAGATGTCACAAAAGGTTTTTTAACAATAGCATGACTCATCTGTCTTCCTCAGATGGTCCTTAAATGGTTTGACTGATGACTACGGATGGCAGTTACTTGTCATGCCACCAGGAATAACTACTATCATATTGCCACCTGGCTGACAGTGATTAAAAGGTGTTCTGGGTTATGAGATGCATCCTCATTTAGAAATGTTTAAACGTGTGTATTAGAATCAGTAAAATATGACATAATGAAAAGGCATATTCTGCTCTCAGTGGGAAGAATAAAATAAAGATATCATTCTCTTTAATTTTAGCCCATAAATTTAATGTGATTCCCCTAAAAAATGCCCGCAGCCAATTCCAAAGTTTATGTGGATCACTCGTTCCACTTCTAAGCATTAATTTACAGTGTCAAATGATATATGTACAAGGTTGTTTAATTCAGTATTTTTTATAATAGCAAAGATTGAAAGCAACCAAAATGTCTTTTCCTACCGGACTGGATAAATAATTTATGGCACATTCATACAATGGAATACTTTTCATCTATTAAAAAGAAGGAGGTGGCTTTATTACATATCAAATGGAACAAGTCTTCAACTTATTTTGTTAGTGAAAAAAAATGAAGTGTAGAGCAGTATGTATAGTATGCCACCATTTGAGTAATAATAAATCAGTACATTATATAATACAATATATAAAAATGAAGTCTGGGGGAATAAATAGGAAACTCTGAGTGGTTGCCTCCTTATAGAGAAACTGAGTGCTTGAGGTGGAACAATGTGGCAGCTACTGTTAGGTAGATACTCAAAAATTACTCAATGACTCCACCTATTCCTTCTGAACAGAATCCTAATTTTGTTAAGAGTTGAAATTCTAAATTCTATGATAAATAATTGATCACTATGACAATAGAGCATAGGTCATTGAAGTGCATACCATTATAATAAGTTGGCAGGAATTCAAACAGTTATCTGAAAATTTGTTTAACCAGGTAGATTAAATGGAAGTATCCTTTCTGTAATGAAAGTTGTCTAAATGAGAGGGAGTCAAATACTTACAATCATGGCAAAACCACGTAGGTAAGCATGTTTTAAGAAAGGCAAATACTTATAAGGACTTAGCAGTATTGAAAACAGAAACTATTTGATGAGAAAAAGTGCAAATACCTTAAAACAGTGTTATTTCTGTTAAAATATGGATTACTTCACTTTATATACATAAATAAAACTTAGACACACAGAGTGAAAAGTATCTTCCACTGGAAGAACCAGCTTAGACAACTATTTCCAAAATTTCAGTCATTTGAGATTCACCTTATCATGGTGACATCCCAGTACCACCTGTGTAATATTATAATTTAATGTTTCTTAAAAATCTATTTACTTTTTAAAATTAGGGTTAATTTAGCCCCATCTTCACATATTTGTGAAACGATGAATTTGAAGTACTGTTTATACTTTTTGCTAATATGCATTGCAGTAAATACTAACTAGTTAAAATAGCATTCATTCTTGTGCTACCTAGAATCGTCTTTCATATCACTACACTGCTGTCTTTGGCTGTCAGAGCACAGAAGACAATATTTGATATTTTTAGATTACTTATCCTCAGTTTAGCATGTGGGTTTTCTATATCTTCCACTAGATGGCAATCAAAAACATGTATTAGTTCAAATATAAGAATGTTAATAACTACTTTGGACTGGAAGATAGTAAGGTGGATCTGCTTATCATTTTGGTAGAACTGTGGTCTAACTAAGGTGGGGGAAGGAGCTTGTCATCATGTGGATCATTTGGGGAGCTTTTTCAAATTACGCTCGTCCACTTTTCTCTCTGTATGCCTCCAAACCCCATCAATTTTCACCTAGTTTGGGCTGAAGTGAGGAATGTAGTTGGAGGGACAGAAAGGTTTAGAAGTCTCATGTGTTGTGTTTGATATATTCCACAGGCAATTAGCGGTCTAAGAGATTGTTTTCCTACTTTTCCCAGACTTTCCAGTAACCAAAGATAGAGCTGGTGTTCACGTTTGCTTCATATTCTTTTGCTCTGGGACTAGGCCCTGGGGAAGTTGACCATCCCAGCCAGCCTACAATTGAATTGTGAAATGCTTAATTTGTTTGTGAGCTTGCCTTGTTTTTTAGTCTTCTCTCCTCTGCTTCCTCCTCTTCCATTTTTCCCAGGGCCTAGGGCTACTCTGTGTCCTGCTCTGTGTGCCCAGCGTTACCAGCGTAGGAATTCACTCAGGCTTAAGCCCCTATACAATACTTTGTAAACCATGTGAGTGCTTTTCTCTGCCCCTTATTCACCAGTACTTATCTATCCTGTTCTTTCAGTGCTCTGTTGTCAGCTTGGTATTATAATGGAAAACAATCTGATGTGTCAGAGACCTAGTCTATTACCTTTCTATGGCTATTTGCATTTTAACATGGAGAATCCTAGAAATATAAAATGCTCATGTAAAGGTTCAAGATTTTTTTTAATTGATAACATTTCAAGTGCTCTGATAAGCCAGTGGGGGTAGACATGGACATTTAAAATAGGCAGCATTCCTAGCACCCTTCAAACACACTATGTATGCTATAGCACCTCGTTTTTTAGAATGTCTACTAGTCTGTGCATCTATAAACTGACCTCTCTGTTTCACCTGTCACTAATACTGACACTGTAGAGCAGCCTGAATTGATTCTTTCTCTAGTCTTAGAGAGAGGGGAAGACAAAGGAAGTTTACTAAGGCAAAGTGAGGAGTTTATTTTTTAGTGAGAAAGGGGTAGATCCTGGCCTAATGACCATGACTGGAAGTGATTATTGAGGTTTGGGGAATATACAGATGTACAATGAAAGAAAAGTAATTTTCTCAGGAAGACTGGTTTCCAGAGCTGTATAAGTTATATTTTGAGAAATTTACCATCGATATTAAATAGATGGGCTAGGACTTTGACCATTTATCAGTGGCGTGTGATACGATGGCCAACTAGCTGACTGCATTACTACTTCTAAATCCTTCTCTCTCCTCCCTACTTCTGTCCCTCTCCCCATCCCTTCTCTTCTACTTAGGTCCACTTGTCTTACCTCTCTTTTCTCCCACTTTCCACTGTTACTTCTCCACAAAGGAACTGTTTTTTTTTTGGAAATGCTTAAAGAGGACCTGAAGCATTATTTGGAGAAACCTGAAGAAAGAGGAAGCCTTGTTAGGTTTGACTAGTTTCATTACAGCCAAGTCAAAGGTGTGTTTTGTTGGGAGGAAAGGTATATGAAGGGTTGGGCTAGCTCTCTGTCTGCTCAATATTATAACATTTCCAGTATATATTTAGTTGAAAGGGTTTTACTGCAATAAGATAATAGTGCTGTAAAAGCAATGAAACCCATTGCAAGTATATAACAAGAGATTTGAGACTTTTAACATACAGACTTAAAACCAAATATTATTAAATTAATGGGGGCACATGAAGTGCAAGAATCTTGTTAAAGCCCAATGGTTGACTATAGCCTGATGATAAGGAATTGATGTTGTAAAAACCACGTTTTGGGATTATGTATCTTTGGTTTGCCTGGGGTTTTTTTTGTTTGTTTTTTGTTTTAGGTATTATTCTAAACTTGTCCCCAAAAGCCTATTACATAACTTTTCTATGAACTCATATTAATATTTCTTCTTCCAATTATTCTATGTTCTCTGGCCACAAAATTTGATTTCCAAGGTTTTTTAAGTATTAGAAGATAAATGAATGCCTCAGCATTTCAAGTTAGGAAATATGTTCTCTATAGAATAACATAGGGGAATTATTTTAGTACTATGCTTATAAAAAGGCCTGGCTCATTTACAAGAACATCATACATCCTAATTTTTCCTACTTCAGTAGTTACTTTATAGTTTACCTAGGCATGTTGTCATTATTTCAATTAAAGTTATTTTTCTCTTTTTTTATCATATATATATATATATATATATATATAACCTGATATTACTTATTCTAAGGCTAGTTTTTTTCCCTCTAACACTAGTTTTTATTTATGTATACCAATACTTCTGCTTTTTTATTTACCAATACTTCATATACAGAATGGCTTCTAATCTCTTAAATTCTGGCTTATTCTTTACAAATAGAGGCAGGCATAGGTCTTCATTTTATCTTTGAGTGTGGCTATGCCAGGGAATCTACTATATATTAAAATACATATTATGGTAAGTTATTTTCATTTTATTTCTCTCATAGTTAGAGAATTATTATTATTATTTTTTTTTTGTCTTTTGTCTTTTTCCGTGTCCGGCAACGGATTGCAACCCTCAGTGTTGCCCCCGTACCGGACCGGGGACCGGCAACGGGATTGCAACCCTCGGTGCTGCTCCCGCGCCTCGCTCAGCCAGTGAGCGGGAACCGGTCTGTATGTGGGATCCGAACCCTCGGGTGGGAGCGCCGCCGCGCTTCCCAAGTGGCGCACTATCCAGTGCGCCACCGGGCCGGCCCAAGAGAATTATTTTTATTTTTTAAAAATTATGTCTGTAGGTAGATATATTTTTTCTATTAATTTTATTAAGGCTAGTAACTGGGGTATGAAAAATAATTGCTTAAAATGAGGGCTTGCCCCACATACATTGCTGATGGAATAGAAACATGGTGCAGACTTTTTTTTTTTAATTTTAATTTTAGTTTTTTTGGCTATAAAACAAATCTTAATACATTTAAAAAGACAGAGATCATAGTAAATATTTTCTCTGACCACCATAACAGAAGGAAATTTAGAAAATTCACAAATGTGTGGAAATTAACATTCTCCTAAGTAAACAATGAGTAAAAAGAAAAACCACAGGGGAATTAGAGAGTACTTTGAGATGAAAATCAAAGCACAACATACCAAAATTTTTAGGATGCAGGGCTCAGGGAGTGCTTTCAGCAAATTTATACTCAAACACCTATATAAAAAAGAAGAAAAAAAATCTCAAATCAGTAATGTACATTTCTACCTTAAAAAAACTAGAAAAAGAAGCGCAAACTAAACCAAAAGCAAATATAAGGAGGAGATAACAAAGATTACAACAGAAATATATAAAATAGGGAATTAAAAAACAATAGAAAAAACTCAACAAAACCAAAAGTTGATTCTTTAAAAAGATCAACAAAATTTGCAAACCTATATGTAGACTAAGATAAAGAGAGAAGACAGAAATTACTAAAATCAGAAGTAAGCAGTGGCATTATTAGATTGTCATTATGGGTTTTTTTTGTGGTCATAAGATTTAGTTTCTCTTTCTCATTTGAATTTTGTTCTACAGTGGGTTTTGTTCTTTCTTGTGTATTCATGGTAGTGATTATCATTTTTTGGATTCTAGATGCTGACTTCCTTGACTTCCTTGAGGATTACTTGTAGGGCTAGTTGTGTGGTGGTGAACTCCCACAGTTTTTGCTTATCTGGAAAATACACTACTTTCCCTCGTTTCTGAAGGATAGTCTTGCTGGGTATAGCTTTTTTGGCTGGTAGTTTTTTTTCTTTTAGTATTTTGAATATATTATCCCATTTTCTTCTGGCCTATGGAATTTCTGTTGAGAATTCTGCTTTTATTCTGATAGGGGCTCCCTTATAGGTGACTTGATGCTTTTCTCTTCTTTTATGATCCTCTCTGTCTTTGAGTTTGACTAGTTTGACTATAATGTGTCTTGGAGAGGATCATTTTGGGTTGAATCTGTTTGGGGATCTTTGAGCCTCCTGGATCTGAAGGTCTGTGTCTCTCCCCATATCTGCGAAGTTTTCTGATATTATTTCATTGAATAGGTTTTCCATGCCTTTTCCTTTCTCCTTCCCTTCTGGAATACCCATGATTTGAATACTCGTGTGCTTAAAGTCGTCTTCTAGCTCTCTTAGATTCTCTTCATTTTTCCAAATTCCTTTTTCCTTTTTTTGTCTGCCTGGTTTATTTCAGAAAGACTATCTTCAAGATCAGAAATTCTTTCTTCTGCTTGTTCTAGCCTGCTGCTTAAGCTATCAGTTGTGTTTTTTCTTTTGTTGAGTGAATCTTTTGGTTCCATTAGTTCTGCTATATTCTTTTTTTAATATATTAAACTCTTTGTAAATTTCCTCCTTCATATCCTGGATTTTTTTTCTTGTTTCATTATGTTGTCTAACTGAGTCTTCTCCTATCTCAGCAAGTTTCCTTAAGATTGTTGATTAGAATTCTTTTTCAGTCATTTCAAGGATTTCTTGCTTTATAGGATCTGGTATTTGAGAATTACTGTATTCTTTTGGTGGTGTCATATTTTCTTGGAATTTCATATTTCTAGTATCTCTACGTTGATGTCTGGTTATTCTGGCCTGAATTGTGTCTCTCCAAAAGTTTAATGTGTTACAGGCTTGGTCCCCACTGTGACAATGTATAGAAAGTGGGAAATCCTATTATGGTAGTTGAAAGGTGGGGCCTTGAATAAGTGATTAGACTGTATGACCATGCTGTAGTGAGCGGATTAGTAATGGTGATTAGGGGCATGGTTCTGAGGGCTTTAAAAGAAGAGCACATGAGAGGTTAGTTTATCTCTGCTCTGCCATTTCGTGATGTGGTATCCTGCCATCACTGTCTCCACCACCAAGACCCTCACCAGATATGTTCCCTGGGCTTTGGACTTCCTAGCCTCTAAAACTGTAACCAATAAATTTCATTTTCATATACATTACCCAGTTCCAGGTATTTTGTTGTAAGCAACAGAAACAGACTAATACACTGGTCATCTGGTTGAGCAGTTGCTTCTTCTATTATTCTGGAGTGGGCTTTGAGGAGGAGATGTCCTCTCCTTTTTCAGGTCTCTGCTGGTGACTCTTCTTGTGTCAATGCAGTCAAGTGCATGGTGGCTGTGGCTACTGCTGGGGTGTCAATCCACTTTTGCAGCAGCCATGGCTGTGGTGGGCCACTTGCAAGGAAGTGGTGTTTTTGTCATGCTCTTTGCCTGCTTCCAGGCAGGGGATACTGCCCTAGGCACCTGCCTAGGACCTCAGCTGTTCTCTGTTTCTTGACTGCTTCTGGGCAGAGGGTGCTGGCCCTTAGATCCTGCCTAGGACCCCAGGCATGCTGTGTTTCTTCAGTGGAGATGTTTTTGAAAATAGTTTGACAGTTCTTTAAAATGTTAAATACACAGAGTTACCATATGATCCAGCAATTCTGATCTTAGGTATCTATCCAAGAGAATTGAAAACATATATCTACACAAATCTTTGTAAACAAATGTTCATAACATTTATAATAGCCAAAAGTGGAAACAACCCTAATGTCCATCAACTGATGTATGGGTTAACAAGTTTGATATATAAGAGTACTTCAAAAAGTTTATGGAAAGATTCATATTATCTTTAATTCTAATTTTCCATGTACTTTTTGAAGTACTCTCATATATCCATATACTTAAATATTACTTGACCATAAATAGGAGTGAAGTACTGATATATCCTACAATATGTATGAACCTTGAAAACATTATGCTGTGTAATAGAAGCCACACAAAAGACATTTTGTATGATTCCATTTACATGAACTGTCTAGATAAGGTAAAGCCAAAGAGACAGAAAGTAGATTAATGGTTCCAGGGGCTGGGGAGAAGGGAAACTAGGGTTTGGGTTGTCTTTCGGGGGTGATGAAAATGTTCTAAAATTGATGATGGTGATAGTTGCACAGCTCTGTGAGTGACATTAAGGAATTTGGACCAACCAAGTTGCTGAGAATAACTGGAAAAGCTGACAGTATTATTTAAAATCTGCTTGAAGACATGGGAGAACTAATAAGAAAGTGAAGAATACTGAGGCCTAGATCAGGGAGAAGAAGGAAACTCAGAAAGGGGAGCCTAGCATTTCCTCAAAGTGTTTGCCCATTCCAGTTTATTAGCTGCAAAGCTGAAAACTGAGCAGAGCTTTAGACAGCCTTACAGTGCTAGCGGAAGAAAAATTGGAATCTAGGGCCCACTGAAAGCATGCCCGATGTAAACTTCGGGTTGGAAGCCCAAAGGGCTTTGTGTGGCCTAGAAATATGAGTGAATTTGAAATTGAATGGCCTTCTTGTAGGGGCTGAGGTCCAACTTTAACTCATCTCAATCCCTAAAACTGGATTAAGGTAATCTAGGATTGCTCCTGTCTTGAATGGGTCCTCAAAGCAAATGTAAACTCTAAAGAAAATATTATTTTAGGCATCAAGTTATTTACACAGTTTTCCATATACAATGTCAGGAACTTAAAAATAGCTGGGCATAAGAGGAGGCAATACCACATGATTGGAAATTAAGAGACTCAATCAATAAACAATAGAAAGAGACTCACAGGTGATTCAGATAATGAAGTTATCAGGAACAGACTTTTAAAGAACTATGTTAAATTTGTTTAAGGAAATTGAAATAAGATTGAGAGTATGGCACTAACTAGAAATATAAAAAACCAAATTTGTGGGAAATGTTTTTTAAGAAAAAAGAACCAAATAGAAATTCTGTAATTACAATAACTCAAGTTAAGAAATCAATGACAATAATGAATGTTGGCCAGGATGTGGAACAATGGGAATGCTCACACAGTACTAAAGTGAGTTTAAGTTAGTACATTCACTTTGGAAAAGAGTTTGTAATTATCTACTAGAGTTGAGTACACACTAAGTTTGTAATCAGTAGAAATGTGTGCACATTGTACCAAGAGCCATGTACAAAATATAGATTACAATTTATTCATAAGAAATACAAATTGGAAACAACCCAGATACCCATCCACAGAAATGAGCGAGTTAATTGTTGTGCTTTCCTATGATGGAATATTACACAGCCAGGAAAATGAACAAACTATTGCTACACACAAAAATATGGATGAGTTTTACAAAGATAATGTTGGCAAAAGAAGCTAGAGAAATACATATTGTGTGATTGTACTTTATGCAAAGTTCAAAAGCAAGCAAAACTAACTTATACTGGCATTCATGGGTGTGCCTAGGAAATGCACCAAAATGTTAATGTGGTTATTTCTAATGTTTGATTTTATTTTCTTCAATAACTTCTATATTACCTTCAATAGACAATGTACTACTTTTCTAATAAAAATGAAGTTTTTCTGAAAGTATAGCATTCCTATAAGTTAGTATGAAAATAGTATGTGCAAAATGAAAAATGTATTTTCTTAAAAACTTTGTTTAAATCACCTGTGCTTCTATAGGATGAAACAAATTTTCTTTTTTCTCTAGTTAGAAGAACTTTTGGGTGGGTGGGGGGAGTTTAAAATAAGTTTCTGGAAAAAACCCAGAAGCATAAAAAATATAATTCCATCACATAGAAGCAAGCATTGTTAAAACGTTTTGACTTATTTTCTCCTAGCCTTCTTTTCTATTATGTTTTTAGATGAGATCATATAGTATAGAAAATTTAATGTGCTGCTTATTCAATTTGAATTTATATTACATGCTGTTGTTACTTCTTCAAGTTATTTCTTAGTTGTCTATCTGCCTGCCTACCTCCTTCCCTCTCTTTTTCTGCTCCCCCACTTCCCTGTCTTCTTCCTTCCCTCCCTCTCTCTTTTCCTCCTTCTCTGTTTCCCTTTCTTTTTTCTTGCTTCCTTTCTTTCTCTATTCCTTCCTTTTCTCAGCAAAAATTTATTAACCTACTACTGTGTTCCAGACATTTTGCTTAAACACAGTCCCTCCCTCCAGAGGGAGAGATAGCACCCAGCAAAAAATGAGAGCATTATGATAAGGAGTTAGAAATATTTGAATATACACACACACACACGCATGCACACGTACACACACACACATATACCCCGAACTCATTTTTCATTAGGAAAAATACTATCTAAACCCATTCTGAGCCAGCATTACCAAGAACCCTGTAGGATCATACCCCTTTGAGTAACTATATAGGCTCTGGTTGAACCCGGCCAGAAGTGAAATGAGGCTATTTGTAGTACTGATGGTGGGTGCCTTGGGAGGGTGCTACTTTGTGTAAGAACATTTGTTGTAGTAGTTGTTTTGGCTGAGGTTGAAGTTACTATGTTTGGCTTTTGTTTTGTTTTTATTATGTGGGATGTAGATTTTACAAGGGATTATGCTGGATGAGGCCTAGGGATATCTGGTTATAAATATTTCTAAAAGTAAAACTTACTGAAATGCTCCCTGACATAGACCTGATAAAGGAATGGAAGCTGCTCCCTGCCCATCCCCTCTGTCCATCAGGAAGGGGAATGGAGGCCTCTCCTCCAGCTCTAAGTCCCTCTGGGGGCCTTCAGTGGTCTAGGGCAGGAGTTGTCAAATTTTTTCTACAAAGGACCAGGTAGTAAATATTTCAGGCTTTGTGGGCATATGGACTCAACTTTGCCATTGTGGACTGAAAGCAATCATAGATAATACAGACAAGCCCCTACTTAACAATGGTTCAACACAATTTTTTGACTTTACGGAGGTGTGAAAGCAATATGCATTCAGTAGAAACTGTACTTGGAATATCCATACAACCATCTGTTTTTCACTTTCTGTTCAGTATTCAATAAATTACATGAGATATCATTATTATAAAATGGCCTTTGTGTTAGATGATTTTGCCCAACTGTAGGCTAATGTAAGTATTCTGAGGATGTCTGAGGTAGACTAGGCTAAACTATGATACTGTAGGTTAAATGTTTTAAATGCATTTTCGAATTCATTATTTTCAACTTCTGATGGGTTTATTGGGATGTAACTCTATCATTAAGTCGAGAGGCATCTGTACTTAATTGCATGGGCTTGGCTGTGTTACAACAAAATTTTATGAAAATTGGTCATGGGCCCAGATGTGTTCCATCAGGTTATAGTCTACTGATCCCTGGTCTGCAAGGATGTGCCCCAGGGGTTCACGTGTAAGCAACCATAGGGACTGGCACTTCCTTCTGCTGTGACTCCTTAGGGATACCTCCTGCCTTGTTCCTGGAGAAGTTAAAAAAGTAAGGCCCATACACCTTAATTTCACTCTACCCCATAATTGCTTCTAATAAAAATGTTCTGGTCAAAGGGATCTTTGGAAAACAACAAAACAATCTTCAGCTTCTCCTTAAACCTCATGCCTCTGAAGCAAACCTAGAGTCCTTTGGCAGGTCATCCAAAGATTTAACTGCCATAAACCCTAGGGATAGAAAATATGAGGTTTCAAAGGGTAGTAAAAAGTTTTACAATAAAAATTGTCCTTAAGAAAGTATCTCAACACAATTAAAGCCATATATGACAAACCCACTGCCAATATAATCCTGAATGGGGAAAAGTTAAAAGCTTTTCCCTTAAGAACAGGAACAAGACAAAGACACCCACTCTTACCTCTCCTATTCAACATAGTGTTAGAAGTACTAGCCAGAGTGATCAGAGTAGAGGAGGATATAAAGGGCATCCAGATTGGAAAAGATGAAGTCAGACTGTCCCAGTTTGCAGATAGTATGACCTTATCTATAGAATCTCCTAAAGACTCTACAAAAAAACTCTTGGAGTTAATAAATGATGTCAGCAAAGTTGTAGTATACAAAATCAACATGCAACAATCAGTAGCATTTCTATACTCCAACAATGAACTAGCAGAAAAAGAAATCAAGAAAGCTAGCCCATTTACAGTAGTCACCAAAAAAAATAAAATACCTAGTAATAAATTTAACCAAGGATGTGAAAAATCTATGCGACTAGAACTACAGACCACTGTTGAGAGAAATTAAAGAGGACACAAGAAGATGGAAAGATATCCCATGCTCTTGGATTAGAAGAATTAACATTGTAAAAATATCCATACTACCCAAAGTGATCTACAGATTCAACACAATCCCCACCAGAATTCCAATGACATTTTTCTTAGAATTGGAAACAACAACCCTAACATTCATATGGAAT
This sequence comes from Galeopterus variegatus, assembly GCF_000696425.1. Lineage (NCBI taxonomy): Eukaryota > Metazoa > Chordata > Mammalia > Dermoptera > Cynocephalidae > Galeopterus > Galeopterus variegatus. Next base: position 445,520 of record NW_007726986.1, on the reverse strand, counting down.
AACAAAAGACCACGAATAGCCAAAGCAATCTAGAGCAAAAAAATAAAACCAGAGGCATAACATTACCTGACTTTAAACTGTACTACAAAGCTATAGTAACCAAAACAGCATGGCACTGGCATAAAAACAGACATACAGACTAATGGAACAGAATAGAGAATCCCAAAATCAACCCATGCACCTACAGCTATCTGATCTTCGACAAAGGAACAAAGCCTACATACTGGGGAAGAGACTGCCTCTTCAGTAAGTGGTGCTGGGAAAATTGGACATCGATGTGTAGGAGAATGAAACTAGACCCATACCTCTCACCATATACCAAAATCAACTCAAAATGGATTAAAGAATTAAATATATGTCCTGAAACAATAAAACTCCTTAAAGAAAACATAGGGGAAACACTCCAGGAAGTAGGAGTGGGTACAGACTTTATGAGTATGACCCCAAAAGCACAGGCAACAAAAGGAGAAATAAACAAATGGGATTATATCAAACTAAAAAGCTTCTGCACAGCAAAAGAAACAATTAACAAATTGTTAATTGTTTTCTCCCAACAGTGGAGAATTAATTAATTAATTAATACATCTGACAAAGGATTAGTACCAGAATATACAAGGAATTCAAACAACAGCAGAAAAACAAGTAACCCAATTAAAAAAATGAGCAAAGGAGCTAAATAGGCATTTCTCAAAGGAAGATATATGAATGGCTAACAGACACGTGAAAAAATGCTCCAAATCACTCAGCATTCAGGAAATGCAAATCAAAACCACTTTGAGATACCATCTCACTCCAGTTAGGATGGCTAGTGTCCAAAACACTGAGAATGATGATAAGTGCTGGTGAGGATGCAGAGAAAAAGGGACCCTCCTACACTGTTGGTGGGACTGCCAAATGGTGTGGCCTTTATGGAAAATGGTATGGAGTTTCCTCAAACAATTACAGATAGATCTACCTATGACCCAGCTATTCCATGGCTGGATATATACTCATAGGAATGGAAATCATCATGTCAAAGGGATACCTGTACTCCCATGTTTATTGTAGCCCTATTTATAATAGCTAAGAGTTGGAACCAGATTAATGCCCATCATCAGATGAGTGGTTAAGGAAAATGGGATATCTATGCAATGGAATATTACTATGCTATAAAAAAAATGAAATACTACCATTTGCAGCAACAAAGATGGACTTAAAGAAAATTTTATTAAGTGAAATAAGCCAAGCACGTAAAGAGAAATACCACATGTTCTCATTTATTTGTGGGAGCTAATAAAAATAAATAAATATACAAACAAATAAGGGGGGAGAAGAAAGAATACACAACAATCACAACAATTCCTTGAACTTGTTAAGACAAGTGAACAGATATGATGTTGATGGGGATGGAAGGGGGAGAAAGAGGGAGGAAAAGGAGGAATTGGTAAAGGGTCAGGAAAATCAACTACATTGTATTTTGATAAATTAAAATAAATATTTTTTTTTAAAAGGAAACAAAGTGAAGAGATGTCTTATTGATTGGAAGAATATATTTGCAAATTATATATCTGATAAGGGGTTAATATCGAGAATACATAAGAAGTTCAAAGAATTCAATAGCAAGAAAACAACATGATTTAAAAATGGGCAAAGGACTTGAATAGACATTTCTCAAAAGAAGGCATAAAAGGGCCGGCCCGGTGGCACACTGCTATAGTGCGCCGCTTGGGAAGTGCGGCGGTGCTCCCGCCGAGGGTTCGGATCCCACATACAGACCGGTTCCTGAGGGTTGCGATCCGTTGCCGGACACGGAAAAAGACAAAAAGGAAAAAAAAAAAAAGAAGGCATAAAAATTTCCAAGTATATAAAAAAATGCTCAACATCACTAATTATCAGGGAAATACAAATTAAAACCACAATGAGTTGTCACCTCACATCTGTTAGGATGGCTGTTATCAAAAACACAAAAGCTAACAAGTGTTGGCAAGGATTTGGAGAAAAGGGAAACTCCTGTACACTGTTGGTAGGAATGTATATTAGTACAGCCATTATGGAAAACAGTATGGAGGTCCCTTAAAAAACTAAAAATAGAACTACCATATGATCCAGCAATCCCTGTACCGAGAATGCAGCTAAAGGAAATGAAATCAGTATGTAAAAGAGATGTCTGCACTTCTGTGTTCACTGCAGCATTATTCACAACATCCAGAATATGAAAGCAACCTAAGCATTTGTCAGTGGATGAATGGATGAAGAAAATGTTGTATCTATACACACTGGAATACTATTCAGCCTTCAGAAAGAAAGAAATTCTTTCATTTGTGACAACAGGGATGAAACTGGAGGACATTATGCTAAGTGATATAAGCCAGGCACAGAAAACCAAATACCACATAATCTCACTTACCTGTGGAATCTTAAAAAATTAGTTCACAGAAACAGAGTAAGAATGGTGGTTACCAGGAGCTGGGAATGGGGTGGTGGATGGGGAGAAGTTGGCAAAAGAGTAAAAGTTTTAGTTATGCAGAAGAAATAAGTTCTGGAGATCTGTTACACAACATGGGGACTATAGTTAATACAGTGTACATTTGAAAATTGCTAAGAGAGTAGGTTTTAAACATTCTCACCAATAAAAAATAAGTATGAAGTGGAAAAAAAATTGTCCTTAAGAGTCTTTGAAATAAAAAAAAAGTTATAAGCATTTTTCTATATTAGAAATTCTTTTTAAACATCATCATAAACAAATATGTTTTTGAAATGGTATATAATTTAATGATATGTTTGAATATTAAGCTGTTTGCTATTTCAGTTATTTTAAATAATGCTGTGATTAGCAGCTTTCTACATGATTTTTATGTCATATTTTGATTTTGTTCTAATAGAGTCTCAAAAGTATAATTATTAGAATAGAGGGCATAAACACAAGGTTGTGCCAACTTATACTCCCACCAGCAATATGTGAAAGTTCCAATTTCAACATAACTTTTGTAGCACTGCTTATTTTCTTTTTCTTCTAAAATATCTCTTACATTTTAATTGATAAGAGCTTGTTTGCAGGGCAGCTTTCACGCTGGACTCTTTTGCCGTTGTCAGTCTATTATATTATTCTGGCATTGGTTTGCTGAATAACATGCTATGCATCTAGCAATAGATTCTGGTCAGGCTGCTACAATGTTTGCCATCTGTGTTGAAAATATAGCCATCATCACCTGAATGAGCAGTTTATGTAGACCATTGGTTGCTAGTGTCTTTCTAGTAGTAAAGCAGAAGTTCTTAGTCTATCTGCCTTTCTTGAGAGCCATGACAGAGATTTCCTGGGCTCAATGTGTTAAGTGTCTTAGTCTGTTTTGTGCTGCTTTAGCAGAATATCTGAGACTGGGTGATTTATAAAGAACAGAAATTTATTTCTCACAGTTCTGTAGGCTAGGAAGTCCAAGATCAAGGCACCAGCATTTGGTCTGGTGAGAGCGTTCTTGCTGTATCCTGATATGGCAGAAAAGCTGAAGAGCAAGCTAGCCAATTGCTGCAAGAAGCCTCTTTTATAAAGGCCTTAATCCCTTAACAAGAGAGGAACCCGCATGGCCTAATTACCTTAAAAGCCCCACCTGTTAATACTGTCACATTAGCAACACCTGAATTTTGGAGGGGACACATTCAAAGCATAGCATTAAGTTATTGGAAAGGAATAAGAAAAGCATCTTTGGTGATCTGTTTAAAGAGTAGATGTGCTTTGTTTTTTGTGTTTTCAATTTCTAAATAATTTAATTAAGATAACAAGGAAAGCAATTTTAGTGTTTATTTGATGAATCCCATGTATATATTAAAAATAAGATTTATTTCAATATATATATTTACTGAATTCTTTACCTTCTTTCATTGTCTTTCTAGTTTTTAAGGAAAGGAAATTTTAGTTAAAATGCTGGCCTAGCATTTTTCTTATTCCCCAGTTTTTTTTCTTCCATGGGGAAAAATTATGGTTATGAAACTGGAAATTTTATTTCTTTTCCAGAAATTCTTTTGGTAGATTTATGTAAGAAGGAGAGTAATAATTGGCATGGCACTGCAGGCTGAAACCTACCCTTTATTTAGAATTAAGACAGGCGCTTTATTTCAAAATATTGAGTTAATAATACTTCTCTTAATTTATTGCACTTAAGTAAATCGAGACAATTTGTGATTTGTTTTGGCATTTTCACAAAATGGATAAAAGGAGGAGTTGCTTGGAGAACTATGCCCTCTTGGAAATTTTTCCCACATTCCTAATTTTCTTTGTGGAATGTCACTCACTATGTCCCCTTTAGAATTGCTCTTTCTAGATAGAAGATCAAGTGGAGTTGGGGTGGTATTACTATTTACATTAAGCTAGGAAAAAACTGAACTGTTTTGTTGGTATTTACTTCAGGAGCTTCTGACATCTTGGTTGAAGTGTTCCTGGTGTTTATATAATTCTTTAAACCTTATTCAAATGCTAAGTAAAACCAAAATGAAACAAAACCAAAACCTTGTATTTCTGTTACTGATCATTTTGTAGCCATAAAAGAAGAGATTATTTGTCTTTAGCACAGTAAAATTAAAACAATAATATTGAATTTTTCAAAACCAACATTTGAAAGTATGAATTGCATTGAAAAGAATTTTGAAATTTATTCTTAGCAGGATCTGAGTTTAATTAAGATATATGGGTCTGAGAATTATTTCAGATCAAGTTCCTCATATGTTGTTGATGAAGATGTTTACTCACAACTAAGTAACAGCTTAGAATTCTAATATAGGGAACCCATAACCTTCAGCCAAGTGTTTATTAACATTTGCTTTTTTCCAAACCTTTTTCCTCATACCACTCTTATTGGTTAAAAAATAATAAACAATTTTAAAAATGGGACTGCATATGTACATGTGCAAATACACTCATGCACGTATTCATTAGCAAACTATGTACATATACTTCTGAACTTATATATTATGTACTCTATAAAATACATAATAGAAATTTTAAATTTTATAAAAGGTATAATCTTGATAAAATTAACATTAATTTTTATTAACAGTACAGTAGAACTTTTGTTTTCACTTTATATTATCAATAACAATTCAATATGCTTTATTATTTTTTTAAATCATAACATTTAGGCATATAGTAATTCAAACTGATCTGAAGTTCATTTCTGTCTCGTTCAACAATTATGTGGAAGTGTTTGTTAAAATTTGCCTGGTAAATTTTCATCCTCCATGATATCACTCAGTTGTTACATTTCGTGATTATAGTGCTAGTTTGTATATTCTGGTATTCCATTCTATTTTTAAAGTTCAAAATACTAGTGTTTTTGTTGGTTTAATATTGTTAGTTTGGAAACAGCCAGGAATTTTGTTCACCTTTTTTGGTTCTCTCTCCAGTCTATCACCCAACCTTTCCTCTCCTCTTTTCCACTTTTCTGCCTCCTTTTTATTCCTGACAACCTCCTAACTCTATTTTACCACTCAGTTCCAGCAATTACCCACACACAGTGAAGAAAAAGAAAGTAATTAGAGGGAGCCCTCAGAAGGTGGCAAATATCTGCTGGGGCACGGGAAGGAGTTAATAGACAGAACCATCCCTCCCAGGTTTTTAGGGGGAGAAATCAAAACTGCTACCACCGTAGTAGCTTCTGGCCAGATTAGAGGAGCTTGCATTCTGGTCCAAAACCTCTAATGGAGGGGCACTGAACACTTCAGGAAGGGTCCTGAAGTCTTTCTAGACTGATTGCTTCAGAGGTGTCAGTTTGGAAGGCACACTGGGCAGGAGGATACAAAGGGGAAAGAAGCATTGGATACAGTCATGTTGAATACTTTATATTAGAATTATAACTGTTTAATGCTTGTGTTTTTATAAATTAACATTTTATTTAATACTTTATAATGTTTATGAATTTCCACATTAAATATGTTAATATTTAATTTCACTGATTTTTAAACATTTTGTATGAACACTTTTTGATTAAAATATTAGTACTAATACTTGTACTACATGAAGTGAATACCAAGATACTACTAGTGACATTTGCTGCAGTATTACAATTATTTCTTTGATTTTTTTGTTATGTTTATTAATAGATCAAAGACCATTTAAATTCTTCATTTGGAAGTTTTAAATGTCAGACAGTTTTGAATCCATGTGTATGAAATTGCACATATGGGTTTTTTTTAGTGACAGACATCATTTTCAGCAATAAAATCATGTAACAGTGGAAACATTTCTAAACATCCTTATCAGAATGTTCTTTGTATAATATAAGTTTTTTAAAAAGCAATTACTTTCGCAGTCACTGTCAAAACATTATCTTTACTTTCAAAGGACATAGATTAAGTATGTGGGATTTTTTTTTGTTTTTAATATCTGTTGTGTATTTATGCTGCATACTGTTGACAGCCATGTGTCATCATAGAAGAGGTCGGCAAATTTGGAATAGTTGTCTTTCTTGTAGAAGAAAAATAGGTAATTATTTAAGCTTGACAGTTCTTTAAGGTATTTTGCTGCAAGATAATAAATTTCTGTATAGTACAAAAGATTTTTTGTGCTCGATGTCATTGCTAAATTTTGAAAGAATGTGTTCATTTAAAATCTATTTTTAAAGCTTTTTATCATATGATATATCACATGTACAGAAAAGTGCATTATATGTGTACAATTTAAGAAATAATAAAGCCAGCATCCATCCAGCCAACATCAAGATCAAGAAACAGCAGCACTCCAGGAGTTCCCTGTGTGTACTTCACTTCCCTAGCGGTGACCGCTATCCTGACTTTTGTATTATCGTTTCCCTATGTTTTATAATAGTCTTATTGTCTGTGTATCACTTAATACTGAATTCAGTTTTTGGTTTGATTTGGTTTGGTTTTTGCTGGCTGGTGTAGGGATCAAACCCCAGACCTTGATGTTATCAGTACCATACTAACCAACTGAGCTAAGCAGCCAGCTTGAATTCAGTTTTACCTGGATTTGCACCTCATGTTGAGAATAAACCTTATTAAAAGTCATGGAATTGTTATTAAACTTCAGAGAAGCATAACTCATCAGTAGAAGGGTGGAGACAGATTTAAAAGCCAGGAATTTTTAAGGAATTTAAAGAGTAGAACATAGAATAGGCATTAGGTAGGAATAAGGTTTCTCTGTTTACAAGTGTATGACATCAAAACATGAGGTTTGAGTCACATCTTAAAATATTTTGTAAATTTTGCTTAATATTAAAATTTTTCCATGGCATGACCATAAATATTTATAAGATGACACAGACATAACTTCTTTATTTTCAATGTGGTACAGTTGAACTACATTTCAAATGAGAAATAACATTGATAGGGAGTAGTCGTATGAAACTGCGTTCAAAAGAAAAAAGCCCAAGTTTCAAATGCCTTTTATTTTGAATATTTTTCTCTGTATAGTATTATTTAATTTTAAAAGTATTTTCAGATCCAACTAAACTTTAATTTAGAAATGATTTATATTTTTTTCTCTCAACTGAAGCTTTAAGCATATTTTTCTGATAATTCAGTTAAATATACTGAGTTTATTTTAAAAGAGAATCTGTTTTGAAACCATTCCAAAATATTTGTTTGAACAGGCACTCAGCATCTCGATGAAAACTGTTGGAAAAGAAAAACTTTCAGAGTCATTCTGCTCTCAGACTACCCAAGCCAACTAAACTGGTATAGTTAACACTTCTGTAAGAGGCTAGGAGCCAAGAAATTTAGCACTTCCTGAACTGCTTTTCAGCAGGCTTTCAAAGCAACTTAGTGTTTGATATTAATACCATTGAATTTTCAGAGTAAAAGGCTAGAAGCAGAACATCTGCATTTCTTTCTTTCAGTATCATACTTATCAGTCGCTTTTAGTAATCCATGATTAGCTTCAATCTCTGCCTTATGTTAGTGTTGAAGCTGTAATTCTTTCCTGAATTTTGTGGAGCATCGTTCTTCAAAGGCAAGAAGAGAATGCCCTATAGAGTGTGACCCCAGGTATGATTAAACCGTCTTCCAGATATTAATATTTCTACATTGCTTTTTAGTACTACTGAGTGTCATAGTAGAGACGTAAAATATATAGGACATCAGAATGCTTTGGGATAATTGGTAATTATATTAGGGTACCAAATTTATAAGTAGCGATTGTTTATTCAGCTTTTGACCTGTTCGTTTTCATTATATACCCTTGAAATTTACTGCCACCACTTAATTAATTTAAAAATTACATGCTTAGTGTCTTAGTCCATTTTGTGCTGCTATAAACAGAGTACCTGAGATTGGGTAATTTATAAAGAATAGAGATTTATTTCTTATAGTTCTCAAGGCTAGGAAGTCTGTGGTCAAGGAACCCACATCTGGCATGGGCCTTCTTGCTGCATCATCCCATGGTGGAAGGTGGGAGCGCAAGAGAGCACATATGCAAAGGCGTGGGAGTGGGGGGCAAACTCATCTTTTTATCAGGAATCCACTTCCAAGATAACTGATCCACTCCCAACGTAATAACATTCATTTATTCTGAAAAATATTCACCTAAGCACCTCCTAAAGGTTCCGCCTCTCAACACTGCATTGGGGATTAAGTTTATAACACATGAACTTTGGGGGACACATTCGAACCATAGAATTTTGCCCCTGGCACCCAAAATTTATATCTTTACCTGCAAAATATACTTATTCCATCCCACTAGCCCCAAAGACTTAACTCGTTTCAGCACCAGCTCAAAAGTCCAGGGTTCCATCTGAATCAGATATGGGTGAGACTCAAGGCACAATTGATCCTGAGGCAAATTCTCCTCCAGCTGTAAGCCTGTGAAGTTGAATGAGTTATCTACTTTCAAAATACAATGGTGAGACAGTCATAGGATAGACATTCCCACTCCAAAAAGGGGGAATAGGCAAGAAAAAAGGAATAACAAGCCCCATGTAAGTCCAAAACCCACTCAGGAAAACAATGTTAAATCTTAAAGCTGAAGAATAATCTCTGACTCCATGTCTGCCATCCTGGGCACACTGGGGCTCGGGTTGGGCCCCCAAGGCCTCAGGCAGCCCCACCCCTATGGATTTGCTGGGCTCAATCCACCCAGCAGCTCTCATTGGTTTGAGTCTCATGCCTGCAGCTTTCTTAGGCTAGAGTTGTGTGATGGTGGCCCTACAATTCTAGGTCTTGGGGACTGCCTCACTCCCCTGACTCCACTAGGCATTGCCCTAGTAGGGACTCTCTACAGTGGCCTTGCTCCTGCAGCTCTGCTGGGCATTGCCTTAGTGGGGACTCTCTGTAGTGGCTCTGCTTCTGCTACAAGTCTCTGCTTTAGCAAGAGACTCCAAGCTGTCATGACATCCTTTGACATCTAGGTAGAGGCTGCCATGACCCCACACCTCTTGCATTCTGTGCACCTACAGGATTTGCACCACATGGATACCACCGAGGTTTACAGCTTATACCTTCTAGAGCAGCAGCAGGTCAAGCCACACCTGGACCCACTTTGAGTCACACAGATGGGGAATCCAAGGGGTGTTGTGCTAGAATTCAGGAGCAGACTCTCAAGGTGGCGCAGGGCAGCAAATGCTGAATGTCCCACAGACACCCCTCTGGAAACTTTGCCCTCAAGGTCCTGACTTGTTTTGAAGATCTCTGAAATGCCTTCAGGGTCGTTCTCCCATTGGTTTGATGACTAGAACCTGGTTTCTTTCTGTCCATATTAATCTCTTTAGCAAATGGTCACTTGGCCAGCTTTATATGGCCAGGCTTAGAGTTTTCCAAGTCTTTCCATTCTGCTTCCCTTTTAATTATAAATTTTGTCTTTAAATCATCTCTCTTTTTCATTTTTGCCATAAGCCAAAAGAAGCCATGTAGCACTCAAATGCTTTGCTGTTTAGATATTTCTGCCAGATATCCTAGTTCATCACTCTTAAGTTCTGTCTTCCACAAAGTCCTATGACATGGATACAATTCCACCACGTGCTTTGCAACTGTATAATAAAGATGTCTTTACGTCAGTTTCCAATACCTTTTCCCTCATTTTCATCTGTGACCTCATCAGAATGGCTTTTACTGTCCTTATTTCTACCAACATTCTAATTACGACCACTTAAGTAATCTCTAAGCTCTTAAGTAACTTACAGCTCCTTTTTTCTCAGCCCTCTCCAGAATCACCTCAATGCTCCATTTCTAGCAATCGAGGCTTTTTCTAGACTGCTTCTCCAAATTCTTCCAGACTCTACTCATTACCCAGTTCCTAAACTGCTCCCACATTTTCAGGTATTTATTATAGTAACACCCCCACTTCTCAGAACCAATTTTCTGTCTTGGTCCTTTTTGTGCTGCTATAGCAGAATGCCTGAGACTGGGTAATTTAGAAGAACAGAGACTTATTTCTTACAAATCTGGAGGCTGGCAAGTCCAAGATTGAGGAGGCCACCTCTGGCAAGGGCCTTCTTGCTGCATCATTCCATGGTGGATGGTAGAAGGGCAAGAGAGCGAGGTGCGGGGAGTGGATTGAACTCATCCTTTTATCAGGAGCCCACTCTCAAAATAACTAACCCACTCTTGAGATAATGCCATTAATCCATTTATAAGGGAAACCCTCACGACCAAATCACCTCTTAGAGGTCCTGCCTTTCAACACTGTTGGATTGGTGATTAAGTTTCCAATACATGAACTTTGGGGAAACATTCAAACCATAGCACTTAGTATATGTGATATGTTGATCTCTATAGCCACGTATTTGCTCTAGTTGGTGCTCACTTACATATTCATTGACTTGAACTAGATAGTACCCACCACATTTAGGTGCTGTGGTGGAAAGTAAATAATAAAAGATTCAAAGATTCTGTGTGCTAACTACACAGACAAGACTAAATTTAACATCTATATTACCATTTCTCAAATATCACAGTTGGAAAAATAGCAGGAATTAGATTTTCAGTCACTTGGTTTTTCAGGGATTCCCACAAAATTAGATTAACAATGTCTCTGGAAATGATTACCATACCTTAATAAATTTTAAGCTTTCTTTCAGAACTGTAAATGTAGAGCAGATATATGGAACCAATGATAAATCCCCTGGAATTTTTCCTTCATCATTTGGATCTGTGTATAATCTGAAATGGCAAATTATATACAGTTTGGGGCACTTATGACTTGTAGGGGTCTGAGAATCAGCAGAGGAATGCAATCCTTTCATGCGTCTGTGCCTGGTCTTTCCATTTTGGATAGTATATTACTGGACACTTAGAAAGCAAATGAGGGAGCTTCAGAAAGGGACTGAAGGGGGTGATGACTGAAAAGGACGATTAAAACCAGAATCTGCAATTGATTGGGACACAGTCATGGGAAGGAAGCATACACATAAATAATAGGGTATGTTACTAAAATCTAAGAAAAATAGAATGAGGCAAAATATGTCAAGTATCCTGATGTTCCGTGTGATTCTACATTAGATAAGTCTTACAAGAGAGATGGTTGAAATCACTATTGTTAATACATGAACCAAGAAATAGGAATTCTGTTTAACATAGTAAGTAACATTGTTACATAAGGAAGGAGCAGAGACTTTTCAGTAGAGGGATATTTTTATCTGTAATTTCTCTGATTTAGTGCCAAAAGCTTTTTTGAGAGACTATTTAAAGCTATTTCTGTCAAAGTTTCATTGTTGGAAACTGACAGCTGCTATATTTCTTTTAAACACTGATTTAAGCTCTTTGTGTTATATCTCATCTGTTGCTAAATTCCTTAAAGTTAAAAAAATGTGTTTAAATTAAAAGTATTATGAGACAAAACCTTTATTCTTTGGATGGAATAATACTCCTTTTGTGACATTTTTGTTTCCCATCAAAAGTGAGAAGTGAATGCCTTGCTTTTGTGCATGCCATTTCTAATGGAGGACAAGAAGTTATTTTCTTCAATGGCTGGTTTCCAGAATTTTTGGCAGAACACTTTTTGTCAAGTGTATATTCCCTTCTTTAGGCCTTTCTATATAGAGCCCACAAACATCGTCACAGTGAATGATGTCATTCAGAGGGTTAGTGACCATGCTTCTGCCATGAACAAGAGGATTCATTACTACAACCGGCTCACCACTCCTGCAGACAAAGCACTGGTAAGGAGCAAAGCATTACTGATTGTCTAAAGTTGAGTAGAAATGAACAGTGAACAACATAAACCAGGGCAACTCCCAGTGGTTGAACTTTTTGCTGGCCATATTCCAAGGACAGCATCATGCAAAGTCAAAAATAGTAATTATAACATGCCGTACACCTCAGGCCAATTCATTCTTATCTAGCCTGAGATAGAGAGGTTTGAAATAATCTCTCCATGTTGACCATAGCCTGCTGATCCTAAACCCAAGAGCTCTGAGGATGATAAATTACTTTTGAAGTGGCAGTTTAGGTCATTGATTACATGCTGTACACCTCAGGCCAATTCATTCTTATCTAGCCTGAGATAGAGAGGTTTGAAATAATCTCTCCATGTTGACCATAGCCTGCTGATCCCTAAACCCAAGAGCTCTGAGGATGATAAATTACTTTTGAAGTGGCAGTTTAGGTCATTGATTAAGAACATAAGTAATTAACAGGCTCTGGTTAGTCTGTTCAATTTTTAAGTTTGAAGCTTCAAGGGAAAAATGTTTTTAGAAATTTTCTACAGGAATGGGAAACTGAAATATTTATGTACATGTATATAATATTTTCCTATTTAGCATTATCCTTTTATAAATTGAAAACAGGGATCAAAGGTCCAGATACTAAATGTTTTAGGCTTTGCAGGTCACATAGCATGTTCTTCCTCATTTTGCCTTATGACATTAAAAATGTAAAAACCATTCTTAAGGAAGGGGCTATAAATAGGCCAGATTTGGCCCAACGGCCATAGTTTGTTGATCTTCTAAAATCTATATTATTATTTTAGGATCAAAAATATATAAGTAGTTTGTTGGTTTTAAAAATTACCACATATGAAATATTTAGAAACTTGAAAGCTTTAAGAAAATGAGAACATTCTGGGAGAAAAATATGATTTTTTAAATAAGTATTAGTAATAAAAAGGGAGAAAAAAACTAACATTCATTAGATGTTTACTAAGGAGCAAGGACTGGGTGTCACTTGAACATAGGTATCTCATTTAATTCCTACGGTAGCTACATGAAATAAGTATTAAGATCTCCTTTTGTATGACGTAAGTAGGGACTTCCATGATGTTCTGGGTGGGATAATTTTTTCCCCAAAATTTTGACTCCCCACCCCCAGGCCTTTACATCAGTAGTTGTGGTAAGGTCTTAGTTTTATAACAGAATTCCCTAAATCTTTTGGGGAGTAGAGGTAATCCAGTATCTTCAGGTCCAGTTTGGACCTTCTAAAGGCTCTAGTCAAGGAAGCAAACTTCAGAGATACCAGCTGGGCAAGTCTAGGCCAGCACGTACATTATTTTCTTGGATATTAAGCCAGCACTGTGCACAAAGTTGAATCCTTTTTGTTAACTGACAGTGAGATGACTCTAGTAAATCAAAGTATGTAAATAGTGATCTAAAATTAACAGTGCAATCGAACCATTTTTAATGAATGTTTATCCATCCACACTCATTTCCTGAAAATCCCAAAATTATTTTTCCTAAAAGATTTTTGAGGGAAAAACAAATATGAAACCACAGGTCTCAGGTGTTCAGAGTTAAAACTTTTTATTTATGAAATTTTTCAAATTTACTTTAACATTTTTCTTCTAAAATTGGGAAGGGAAGAAAATTATTTGGCTGCCCATGTCTCCTAGATCCTTGCTAATAAAAGTGTGGCCTGCAGGGCCGGCCCGGTGGCGCACTGGATAAGTGCGCCGCTTGGGAAGCGCGGCGGCGCTCCCGCCCGAGGGTTCGGATCCCACGTACAGACCGGTTCCCGCTCACTGGCTGAGCGAGGCGCGGGAGCAGCACCGAGGGTTGCAATCCCGTTGCCGGTCCCCGGTCCGGTACAGGGGCAACACTGGGGGTTGCGATCCGTTGCCGGACACGGAAAAAAAAAAAAAACAAAAAAAAAAAAAAAAAAAGTGTGGCCTGCACAAGCGAGCAGTATCATATCACTGAGAGCTTAGTAAAAATGCAGAATCTCAGTCCTCACCCCAGACCTATTCAATCAAAATCTGCATAATTAACAAGATCCCTCTATAAGTCATAGAACATTCAAGTTTGAAAAGCCCTGCCCTAGACCACTGCCAGATTAGGATCCAATTCTCCAGTTTTTCTGTATCGCCTCAGAATTTCCCATTTCTTATTTTCTAATCCTGCCCAATATAACTTTCAATTTTCACCTTTTCTGGATTTGCTTTTCTAGCTATAGTGGTTTTTCTCCTACCTGCTATAGACATGGTCCTGTCCTTTTTTCTTTTTACTTCATGGTAGAAGACAACAGAACACAGATCCAAGAGGATTGCAAATAAAGAGAAGGCAGCAGACTCATTTCCATGTATGCCTTTGTATCTCTAGGAAGTAGTTGTTTCCAAAGCCACACCGTGCATAGCATTCAAGACATTCTTTGCCTGCAAGATACCATCAATCCATGCATAAAAAGAGAAGGACTTTTTGTACCATTCCATATCCTGTCTTCCTACTGACGCCAAATGTTTTCTCTCTTCCTTGAAGTCTTCCCTAACTATTCTAGTCTCCATTATTATTATTTTGTCATTCCCATGACATGGTACATCACAGAGGTGAACAGTTAATTTTTATTCTGTCTTCTAGCTTGTCTAATGGCTTTGTGTGTCCCCTGACTGGAATTTAAACTTCTTGAAGTTGGAGACTGTATATTATTTTTCTATTGAACTTCTCAACCTAGCACAAAGTTGTAGATTTGCATAGTAGGTACAAAATATAAAAGATTGTTTATTTATACCAGTCAGCTTCAATGCCTTTGAGGACTACCTATTCCCAAAGAACTATCTGCAGAGAGATGGTCAGAATTTCATCAGTAAACAGTATTTTTTCCCTTCTAGAATAGGAAGGTAGAATTAGTAAGAAATGTATGTGGGCAGGGTGGGGGTATGTGTATAAGATACGTATCTATTCAATCATTCTTTCTCTGCTATGTCTTCAGTCTCTCTCAATTGGCTCCTTCCCTTTTGCTTATGTACTTTAATCTTTTCCCTCTTTAAAAATCATTGTTTGCCTTTTCCTTAAGCCACTTTAGCGAAACTTTTTCTTCTGCTATCAAAGCATTTTTTAAAATAGTCCATATTTATTGTTCCTTTTTTTTACCTTCTGTTGATTCCTCAATTCTTATAGTCTGAGTTCCCACATATCTCTTTTCTAAAACCATCCTCACATAGGAATTCAGTGACTACTTAGTTCTTGAAATTCCCCTCACTTAAGGCCAGAGTCTCCTCCATCTAGATTTCTTTAATCTTGGTCTTTGCTGACACTTCTCCCTTTTTTCTCATGAAAATAAAGAAAAAAATATTTTGACAGTTGCGTATTCTAGGAATTCATTCTCATTTCAGATGGACAGTTTATCATGTTTATAGTCTTTAAACTCTCCTTTAGATCTTCCACTACATTTGAAAAATAATTTTTTAATTCACTAATAAGGGATGCATACTATTTATTTGTTTATAATATTTAAAAACGTTTCTACAGACAGGTAATCTAATGTATAGAAAATACCCTGTTTTGTACATTAACCGGTTCTGACATTTTTCTATATTTCTTTTTTACCAGATTGCCCCAGACCATGTAGTTCCAGCTCCAGAAGAGTACTATGTGTATAGTCCATTGGGTTCTGCTTATAAACTTCAGAGTTACACTGAAGGATGTGGTAAAAATACCAGTTTAGTAACTATGTGAGTAAAACTACTTTTTGGAGCATGACTTAAACTTTATGTGAATGAAAATTACTGATTATTCTTAACTTCTGTCTTAATTAAAAGAGGAGGAGTCAAACTTTATATTTTTACTGCTATTACTCTGTATTTTCAGTTTTATGATTTGGAATACCATGATGGGAACATCTATACTAAGTATTCCTTGGGGCATAAAACAGGTAATATAATTTTTTGGCACACTTTTTGCCTGAATTTTTTTATCTTTGTATTTCAAGTTTTATAATAGAAATTTTAATAAATCTACATAAAATTCATTAAGAAAATAGATTATTATATTTAGTTTTCTGTGAGTTGTCAGTTTTTATATCATGATTATTCAGAGTAGCGTAATGTGGTTGTATATGAATTTATTCTTACATGATGATATATGTTATTCTATACTTTTATTTTTAAACAGGCTGGACTTACTACTGGAATGTGTGTCATCATGGTGATGGGCCTTTTGACACTTTATTGCTGCTACAGAGTAGTGAAATCACGGACTATGATACGTAAGAATTTGACACAGTGAAAATAGATTAGTGATATGGGTATTAATAAGTATTTCCCATTGAGGCAGATCACTAATGTGTATATTCCACATGTGTGCCACCTGTCTACTTTGTACGGAAAGATTTACCTCTCTAATTCATAGCTTCAAGCTGAACTGATCTGTTAATGCATTAGTAGCTACCTTTGAAATTCAGAAAGGCTGGGAGTTCTTTGCAGAATGCATTCACTTTGGTGTTAGATTTCTTATGAGAATAATTTTAAAAGTCATATTTTTTAAATAAGTTCTCTGCCAGAACTTTATTGAGAATTCCGATTCTTATCAGTTAATTGTGTTGCATTTTGACCTATCCATACCAAAAGACCTAAATGTTGGAATCTCCTAAAAGCAGGAATTGCAATAGTTCCCATTATCCACAGGGGATATAGTTCAATACTCCCAGTGGATGCCTGAAACAGTGGAAGTTACCAACGATACACTTATATGTACTATGCATGAATTTCTTTTTCCTTCCTCACAATTTCAAAGATAAAAGATTCATTCTTACTATAAATCTTAGCAACCTCAACATAAAATTTTTTTCTTTCCTTATTAAGTCAAGAACTTTTACCTTTTCGCTTAAAGGATGCACTTTATGGCTTCTCTTTGCATATCCAAATTGCAAGCATCACTACTCTTGCACTTTAGGGCTATTATTATTAAGTGAAATAAGAATAACTTGAATGCGAACACTGCAATACTGATACTGCGATTGTCATCTGATAACCAAGATGGCTACTGACTGACTAACAGGCATAAGATAGTGTATATGCTGGACAAAGGAATGATACACATCCTGGGCAGGACGGAGCTGAATGGCAAGAGATTTTATCATGCCACTCAGGGGCATAATTTAAAACTTATGAGTCATTTCTTTCTGGAACTTTCCATGTAATATTTTCAGACTGTGGTTGACCGTGAGTAACTGAAACTGGAGAAAGTGAAACTGCAGATAATGGGGGATGACTGTTTAACTAGAAAAATATGAAAATGTAAGCAATTCTTTTGTAGTGAATTCTTAAAGTTGTATGAACAGATTACCTCTACTCATCTCTGTAAATTCTGGACCAGGAAAACATCTTTTTTAGGTTGTTTTAAAGTAGTTTAGGACCTAAATAGATATGCATTATTTCACTGGATCTCAGCAAGTATGAATCAACAGGCCAGGCTTTGCCTCCATTTTCTTCTCTGTTTCTATTAAGCAGCTTTCTTCATGTTAACCAAATCTAGTCTTAGTCACTGGAGTATTGTTTAAAAGTCTTGAGAGAAGATTCATTCTAGTTCCTAAATGGGAAGAGGAGCTTATTTTAGCCTTTGGTTTTTAAAGCAAATTTTCACTGAACTTGGAAGACCTCTTTAAACATATGCAGTAAGTGTGTATTTTCTCTAATTTAGGGTCTCCTAAAATGAGAACATAGTGTCCACTGAGTGCTCTCTATAAGAACAGGTAACTCCCATGTTACTTAAACTATTCCACACCACTTAAGAAGATGAACTTGCATGATTCATTTTACAAAGTCAACACACTCCTCATACAAAGCCTGACAGTACCAAGAAAGAAAAAATATTTAGATGTAAAACTTCTTTTTAAAACATTGCCAGATAGCATATCAAAAGAATAATGTCCTATGTACAAAGTAAGATTCATTCCAGTATTGCAAGCATGTTTCATTACTAAGAAATCTAACATAATTCACTACATTAAGCAATTAAGGAAGAATTCCTAATTATATCAATAGATACCAAAAAAGGCATTTAATATGATTCAGCACCTGTTCCTGATTAAAATTCTAAGTGAAAGGCACTAAAATGTAGTAAAGTCTATTTATCCCCAAACTAGTACCAGCATCCTTCAAAAATGATAAAATGCTAAAGCCATTTCCATTGAAGTCAAGAAAACACAGAAATGCTCATAATTATTCAGAGTTTTTTGGAGATATTACCAAATGAAGCAAATAAAGAAAATGAAATAATCAACATAAAAACTAGGAAAGACTTAGAATTTTATTGTCAGCAAAAAGGTAATTACATTACAAATGCTAAGAGTCACTAGTAGTATTAGAATTAATAAGAAAATTTGAAAAAATAGCTGCATATAAGCTCAAGAATCAATAAGTAGAACTACAAAGTAGAAAAAATTATTTCATTCACAATAGCAGTAATCTCTTAGGAACATGAAGAAAAATATAAAATTATATCTACGGGCAAAGAACAAGATCTGAACAAGTGGGAGAACATACCATGTTCTTAGATAGGAAGATTTAGCATCATAAAAATGTCAAATATATAAATTCAGTGCCATTTCAATGAAAATTCAATTTGGACTTGGATAAAATATTCAATCTTTTGCTAAATATTTTGAGTCAGTACAGGGAATGCAAATTATGAATATGGAATATATAAAACATCTAGTTTTATTCTTTCTCTTTTATTTTTTTCTAGCTTTGTTGGATACCACTACATGGGAATATCCAGATGTCTGCAGATATTATTTTGGCGCCTTTGGGCAGTGGTCTAGTCTCCTTTTTTCCTTGGTGTCTCTCATTGGAGCAATGATAGTTTATTGGGTGCTGATGTCTAATTTTCTTTTTAATACTGGAAAGTTTATTTTTAGTAAGTATACTTATATGCTTTAACACAGTTATCTCAAAATACAATTACTACTGTAATGTTTTAGTTCCAACCTTAAATTCTAGGACTTGGGATAAATAAAGTAAATTCTAGGACTTGGGATAAATATGAGGTTACTTTTAAAAGTTCATGGAAGCATTCACATTATCTTTTAATTCTGTTTTTACATGAACTTTTTGGAGTCCCCTTATATGTAATTCTGGAAAATAACCCTGATTCAGTTTTGTGTGTGTGTGCCTGTGATCTCAAATATAATGTGTACGTTCGTTATCAAGCATTGATTTTTGAATAAATAATATTCCTTCAAAATCTCTAATATGAAATATTTCTATAACTCAGGAGATGTTTTAAGCATTGCTTCAATCTTTACCACAGAGTTTTAGTGTAACAGAAAAGTTTATAAAGGTCATTGGTGTTTATTGCTAAGGAATTTGATGTGTAGACTCTAGGGAAAACAAGTTTCAGTCACTTATTTTCAACACATTAGGATTGAAAGTTAGGAAACAGTAGAATAATGGAATTTATGTGATTAATATATTATTTACATACCACAGAATTATAATCTGTACAAATTGGCTGTCTGAATTCTGAAGACAGTCTTAGAAATTTAGACCAAATACTTTTTATTGTATTTTTTAAGTTGGATAGAAGAAATTTATTTTATATTGCTTAAGATTCCAAATTTTTTCCCCTGATGACTGATAGACCTAAAGTTTAGTATACATTTTGCTGGATTTAAATAAACCCTATATATTTAACATCTGGATTTACATGAAAACCAAATTTTAAAATAAGTTCTAACATAATCACAACAGCTAATTTCCCTAAGAGCCTTTGAGTGAAGGGGATAAATTCTATTTTTATTTTAAACAATAAAATTAGCATTTTAATTATTATTTATTACCAAGCATTTTTATTATATAAAAAATTATGAAATATTTCAAACTACAAAGAAATGCAGAAGCTGATATAGATACTGTATACCCACTAATGAGCTTTAGTGTCTTAACATTTTACTATATTTACATTAGTTCTCTATTCCTATTAAATAAAATATTACACATAGAATGGAAGCCCCATATATACTCTTTCTCAATCTCATTTTCCTTCTTCCCTAAATTTGTTTATCATTCCCATGAATGTTTTCATATTTTTACTACATAAATATATGAGCAACATATAGTATTGTTTTTGTTTTTGTTTTTTTTTCCCTTTTTGTCTTTTTTTCATGACCGGCAACGGATCGCAACCCTCAGTGTTGCGCCCGCACCGGACCGCGACCGGCAACGGGATCGCAACCCTCGGTGTTGCACCCGCACCTCGCTCAGCCAGTGAGCGGCCGGGCTGCGTGTGGGATCTGAACCCTCGGCGGGAGCGCTGCCGCGCTCCCAAGCGGCGCACTGTAGCAGTGCGCCACCGGGCCGGCCCTAGTATTGTTTTTAATCTATACAAATGCCTTTGCAACTTGCTTTCTGTTCTCATCTTTATTAATACACATAGTTCATTTTAACTACTTTATTGTATTATTTATTTTTCTACTTTTTTAACAGCTTTATTGAGATATGTACTTCATGTATTTACATATAATTCACCCATTTATAGTGTACAATACAATGGCTTTTAGGATATTTACAGAGTTGGACAACAATGACCACAATCAATTTTAGAACATTTTCATCACTTCCAAATAGCATCCCACACCCTTTAACCATTACCCTCATTCCCTGCACCTTCGCCACTCCCAACCTCCCATCCCTAGGCAATCACCAAAGTACTTTGTCTCTCTAGATTTGCCTATTCTGGACATTTCATGTAAATGGGATCATACAATATGCAATCTGTGCGACTGGCGTCTTTCACTTGGAATAATGTTTTTGAGTTTCATCCATGTTGTAGCATGCATTAATACTTCTTTCTTTCTTTCTTTCTTTTTTTTTTTTTTTTCCTGACCGGTAAGGGGATCGCAACTCTTGGCGTGGTGTGGTCTGCACCACACCCAGCCAGTGAGCACACCAGCCATCCCTATACAGGATCCGAACCCGCGGCCTCGGCGCTACCAGCGCCGCACTCTCCCGAGTGAGACACAGGGCCAGCCCAATACTTATTTCTTTTTATTGCTGACTAATATTCCATTGTATGGATATACCACATTTTATTTATCCATTCATCAGTTGATGGACATTTGGGTTTGTGCTTTTTGCCTATTATGAATAATACTGCTATGAACATTTTTGCATGGGTGTTTGTGTGGACATATGTTTTCACTTTCCTTTCATTTCATAACTTGGAGTGAAATTGCTGGATCATATGGTAACCCTCTATTTAACCATTTAAGCAACTGCCAGACTGTTTTCTAAAGTGGTTGTGCCATTTTACAGTCCCATCAGCAGTGTATGAGGTTCCAGTTTCTCCCACATATTTGACAATTGTTATTACTTGTCCTTTTTATGATAGCCATCCTAGCATGATGTGTAGCAATATCTCATTGTGTTTTTTTTTTAATTGAATCATAATTGGTTATACATATTTTTGGGATTCAATGTTGACATGTTGATCAAATCAATATTACTAGTATGTATATTGTTACAAATTGTACTTATTCTTTATGCCCCTTGTCCAATCTCTCCCTATCTCCCGCCCCTCACACCACTGATAGCCCTAGATTTCTTCTCTCCCTCTGAAAGAGTAACAGTTACTCTGTTGATTTGTCACCTAGATGATCTGTCCAATGCCGAGAGGTGTGTTCAGGTCCGCCAATATTATCATAGAGCACATGCTTCTTCTGTCACTCTGGAATGGGCTTTGTGGAGAGAGACATCCTCTTCTTTTCTTTGGTCTCTGCTGGTGACTCTCCTTGTGCCGATGCACTCTAGTGGCTGGCGGACCATCTGCATGATGGTTGTGACATCTAGCCACTTTCATAATGCTATGAATACTATTCTTTATCCATTCTCTTGTTGATAAACATTTAATTTCTTTTCAGTTAGTTGCTGTTATAGGCAAGGGTTTGTTAAACATCCTTGTTTCTGTTTCCTTATGTACATGTGGGAGAGTTTCTCCAAGCTATGTATGTAAAAAAAAATTTCTGGAATTTAGGATATGCACATTTTCAACTTTACTAGAAACTGAAAATTGTTCTTTATCATACTTGTACTAGTTACACTCCTGCCAATATTCTCATCTATGTTTTGTATTATAAGACTTAAATTTTGCCACTCAGGATGTGGTTTTAATTTGCATTTCTTATAGGGAGTGAAATTAGACATCTTAATTATGTCGACTATTAGATTGCTTATTCATGTTCTTTGCACATTTTTCTGTTGGATTGTTGGGTTTTTTCTTACTTATTTATAAGAACTCTTTGTAAAGTTGGGATACTAATATTTTAGCCATTATTGTGTTGCACATATCTTCTAATTAGTGGCTTGTTTTCACTTTGTATATGGTGGCTGTATTATTCAGAAGTTTTTAAATTCTACTCTCTAATTACTCAGTCTTTTTTTCCATTATGGTCCATAACTCATTTCATTTTAGAATCAGCTTACCAAAATTCCAATCAGAATTTGACTGAAATTGTATTGATCAGTAAGTGTAGTGGAATCGATGTCATTAAGATACAGAGTTTAGGATTTGATTGGAATTGCATCGGACTTATAGATGTAGAGAAAATTGAAAATTGATATCATTAGGATACTGAGTTTTCCTATCCATGATCATAGCGTGGCATAGTTCTCTATAGGTTTTTAAATGTTTTTCAAATTCTTTTTGATAAAGTTCTTACATATCTTTTTTTAGACTTTTCCCTCAGTACCTTAAATTTTTTTGTAAGTGTATTTTTAATTTAATATACAAACACCCACACTTTTTATTATAAAAAATTTCAAACATATACACACTAAACCAAACAGTATAAGAAACCCTCATGTTCCTCTTACCTAGCTTCAAGAGTTATCAACATTCTGCCATTCTTGAATCACCTATAATAGTGTTTCTCAACTGTTTTTTAATTATTGCCCCCTTAAGGAACCTTTTTAGACTTTATTTTCCTAATTGCCTCCCTTATGAGATTTTAATTCCACACATATAGTATAAAACTGTTTATGAACTGCACATATATCTACATTTTGTATGTAAAAAGACCAAGTTTTTTTGCCCTCTAAGAATAAATTTTCTCCTCCTTGGGAGCAAGATTGCATCCATTGAGAAAGCATGATCCATGCTATACCCATTTCCCACCACAATTCAACTATTATTATATGTATACAAGTAATCTCTTTTTAAGATAGAATTTATTCATTGAAATACACGTCTTTGCAATACAATTTTGACAAATGGATACATCCATATAACCTACGCCTTCTTCAAGAAACAGAACATTTCCATGTCCCCAGTAAGTAATGACATATTTTAATTACATATTCAAATTATTTGTTACTATTATAAAGAAACATAATTTTTGAGCATTTATGCTGAATCTAGTAAACTTGCTGAACTCTTTCCAATTCTAATAATTTTGTAGATGTACTTTGGATTTTCAATTTAGATAGTTATATCACCTGTGAGTAAAGAAAGCTTCTTTCTACCTAGTTATTTTTTTCATGGTTCATATGTATATACACACATGTATATACATATGTGCACACAGATACATACCTACATGTGTATGTATATGTATAGATATGTATATCTTTTTTTAAAGCATAAAGTTGCAAAGAAGCAGTACTAGTAGGCATCCTGAGAAAACCCTTCTAATGTTTAACCATTAAGTATTATTTTTGTTGGTAGATATTGGTTGTACCCTTTAGTGGTTTAAAGATATTCCCACCTATTGTTTCCTTAAGCAATTTTTTTTTTTTTTTGGCTTTTATATCAGAAAAGATTTATTTTCTCAATTGTGGGCAAATGCATAGTGCAAGTCATTTTATAGGCTTTGGTATAAGCAATGGTAGTAGTATAATCAAAAATTGAATTGGCAATGTTTTGTCATCTCAGAGTAGGACATTAATAAAAAATATTTATTCTTATTAGCTAATAACTATTATGTTGTTGCCTCACAAAGCTTCTCTTTAGATCTTCCTGTAAACAAGGCATCCTATGTGTGCTAATTATGAAGTTTGGTGGATCCCATTTATCATACCAGAACTCTTAAGCATTTTTATTAATATTTGTTTAATTTTATCAAGTACTTCATCTACATCTCTTGAGATAATCATGGTTTTTCTCCTTTAAATTTTTAACATGATGAATTAAATGAATACATTTTGCAACATTTAAACTATTCTTATAATCTGGGTAAACTTAAATTAGTTTCTTAGTCGTGATATATTTTTTTAAATTCTGTACTGGATTGAGTTTGCTTTTTTGAGGGTTGGGAGCTAATATTTTACTGAGATCTTTTGCGTCTTTTCATAAGAGATATTGGCCTATTATTTTTCTTTCTTATGCTGTTCTTGAGCCTTGGTATATTAGTTTCCTAGGGCTGCTATGACAAATTACCATAAACTGGTATCTTAAAACAACAGATATTTTTTTCTTTCGTAATTGTAGAGACCTTCTTCCTCTGAAGGCCCTAGGGAAGAATCCTTTCTTGCCTTTCCTAGCCTTTGTTGTTTGCCAGTAATCCTTGGCATTCCTTGGCAAGTAGCTGTATCACTCCAGTTTATCCTTCTGTCTTCACATGGCTGTCTTCCTTCTGTGCATCTGTGTCCGAATTTTCCTTTTCCTATAAGAACACTGGTCATTGGCTTTAGAGCCTATGGCAATCTAATATGACCTCATCTTAATTTGATTATATCAAAGACCCCATTTGCAAATAAGGTCACATTCTAAGGTTCCTGGTAGATATAAATTTGGGGGTGGGGCGACACTATTCAACACAGAACACTTTGTATCAAGGTTTTTCTAGCCTTATATAAGTCTTTGGCATGAAGAAATTACACAAAGATTCGTAACTTCTAAATTTAAACACTAGTAACCCTTGGAGATACTGTAAAAATCCAGAGCACATATTGCTTCTTTTATTCTATCTTGAGAAGCATTCAGTGAAGATAAACGATACTCATATTTAACTTTTATGACCTTTAAATCTAAACCAGCATCTTTTACCATCTCATTTAAGTTTCATAACAGTAAACACATTTATTAATGCTTACTGAGGTTATAAAAGGTTAACATCAAACCTAATAAAGTAAACCCCTTAGTTTAGCAAGAAAACCTATTCTCTATTCATTCTCTCATTCACTATAAAATAATATGAATTCTCACGTATTACACATGCTGCTTTTCTTTGCTACTTTCTTTAGTCTAAATCAGTGGTTCTTATAAGCATAACAATGACTACAGCCTTGGATCTATAAAAGCATGTACTGTACTTTCTTAAAACTTTAAGTGAATTTCCAGTTAAGTTTGGTTGTGTCTGAATGTCAGTTTTCCCCTTTTGTGCACCTTAGAACTTTATTCTATGTAAGATGTAACTATAATTACATAAATTAGTGTGAGTATGGGGGGAAATGTACACATTTTTATTCTGGGGCTTTTAACTACCATTAATTTAGTCTTGTAGGTAGATTTTTTGAAAATCTTTAATCATGTAAAAATTTTCCACAGTGGGGCTGTGAAGCCAATGGCATTATCCTTCCTGTTAGTGAAGAAAGACTTTAGAGGGTGATAGATTTAGCTTCTTTCATTCAGTGTTAAACTCTGTTTTTTCCTTAATTTTTAGATTTTATTCATCACGTTAATGACACAGACACTGTATTGAGTACCAATAATAGCAACCCTGGTAAGTAGTTTGGAATTTAGTTCATTTCTTTATTCCTGTCATGCTCCAAAAAGTATTTATGGTAGAACCCATGACCTTATTTTAGGTATATGATCAGTGCAAAATCATTCTGTTAACTGTGCTACTATTAAATTGTTGTTAATCAATGTTAAAAAAAAAAAAAAAAAGAAACCTCCAAAAAAGGTTGTGGTGATGTGAGCTAGGCAATATTATACAAGTCACAGTTTTATCTATGGTATTCAAATTTGCCTGTGAATAATCAATACATATTTTCAAGAACCAATATCAGTGTGAATCATATTGGATATGTAGAAGTATAGTTCTCAATTTAAATAAGTTTTAGAGATTTATTACTTTAGTTTCTAATATATAGGCTAACAAATGTAAATAATCAATACATATTTTCAAGAACCAATATCAGTGTGAATCATATTGGATATGTAGAAGTATAGTTTTCAATTTAAATAAGTTTTAGAGATTTATTACTTTAGTTTCTAATATATAGGCTAACAAATGTGTAATCTATTAAATAATTAATTTCCTAATAATTAACAGAGGTTACTGAGTAAATATGGAAAAATAAATTGAAGCTGTGGCTCCAAAAAAAATTCTAATGTCTTAGAAAAGGTTCCTTTATTTATTAAAAATAAACCTTGTGGCGTATGGGTTTAGTCTAGTATGGCAGTCTCAGGTTGAGAATATAAAAGCTAATGTAACCTTGTTAACAATTATACTGTTAACCATGAACATCACCTAAAGTTTTTATGCATTTAGGTTTCAGGAATACTAAATTGTTGTCATGTTGATAGAGATACACATAGATCACTAAAAGGACAATTCATTCAACACGTATTAAGCCTATATGTCAGGAACCGTTGTAGGCTTAGAATATAATAATGAACAGACAAAAGTCCCTCCTCTCATGAAGCGTACCTTCCAATGTTTGCTTTTTATTGTCTTACTTTGGTCTTTAATTAATCCTGATTAACCTGTCTTTTGGTAAGACTAGAAAATGAGTGAATGAAGTATCAGCTTTTATTCCTGTAGACACACACACACACCCCTTTGATTGCCTCAGAATTTTCAAAGGACTAGATAATATCCTTTTCTTAAAAGAGAAAATTATTTTACTATTGCTATTCTGATATTAACTGATAAAACTAGCTTATTAATATATAAGTAGATTTCTTCTCCAATAGCAAGTCAGTTCATCGTTAAGGTCATAAATACGATAATTAACACTAATGATTTGGAGAGCACCAGCAGCAAAGTCAATTAACTTTGCGTAGTGATACCTTATGTTGATCCCAAAACTTCTTGATTCCTCTTATGTTTGTTTTGAACAGTGTGTAAATAATAAGAGTATGAAACAATCCATCTCAGTTAATGTAAAAAATTACAAATGACATTTATTGAACACTTACTGTGTTCAGACACTGTTCTAAATGTTTTACAGTAATTCTATAAAGTAGATACTGTTAACTCCACTTTCTAGATGAAGAAACCAAGGCAAAGATAAGCTAACTTGCCCAGGGACACCTAACTATTAAGTGGCAGAGTTGGGATTCATTGTTCAGTCAATTTACTTGCATATCCTCTGCTCTTAACCACTATAATTAACACAAGAAAATTTCTGTCCGGAGCATAGAAGAAAAATATACACGTTAAAATGCTGACAAAGAAAGAGAAAGAAAATTAAATGTGTGGCTTTGTGGCATTAAATAATGGATAGAGAATAAAATTAAAATAGACCTGACAATGAATAGAGCATAGAAGAAAAATATACATGTTAAAATGCTGACAAAGAAAGAGAAAGAAAATTAAATATGTGGCTTTGTGGCATTAAATAATGGATAGAGAATAAAATTAAAATAGACCTGACAATGAATATTCTTTCTCTTTGACAAGTGATGAGTATGATGGTTGTTTAGTATGACTGTTTTTCACCTGCATTAAAAATTCTTTACAAAGAACTGATTATTAGCAAAAGCTACATTGTAGAATCAGAGACACTGGGAGAATGGTTTGTACTCTATCTGATAACAGAAGAAATTGCCACTTATAGATCAGTGTTAAGAAAAATACATTTTACTGACTTCCCAGTTCTCTGGTTGTCATCTGGGCTCTTAGGCTTCTATCAAGTGTGACAAATTTCCAGAATTATTTTGAATTGCTGGAAATCAAGGTTCTTAATTTTTTTCAATGATTAGGATTTGGCAGTACCATGGCAACTGTTTCAATGATGTCTACTTTTTATTCCAAGCCCGTAGATTTTGTTTGTCATTAAAATAAACCTACTCTTTGGCCTTTGTATGGGTTATTAGTACAACAGTTACCCTGAATGGTATTTCTTATATTATTATATAAATAAGATGAAGTACCATGCAGCCCAGTATTTTCTCTCCAGCAGTGGAACCAAGGGATTTTCAATGGGATATTTTTATACATTAAGGATACTCCTTAAAATTTTCCGAATTTCCCTCACCTTTAATTATTTATTGTCAGGTGAAAGATTCCTGATATAACTAAATATGACCCTGTATTTTTTTCCAGAAAGGAGAAACTTAGTGCTCATGATAAAAGTTGAGGTTACTAGTGCAAGTGTCAATCTCTGGAGCAGTCATTTTCTGTTCTTTGTGGTCTTTCCTAATCTGGTGCTTTCCCATTGCAGTGATTTGTCCAAGTGCTGGGAGTGATGACCATCCTGACAATGGATCTATGATTTTCTACACCAATGACACGGGACACCAACAGTTTGAAAAGTGGTGGAATAAGTCCAGGACAGTGCCCTTTTACCTTATAGGGCTCCTCCTGCCACTGCTCAATTTCAAATCTCCTTCGTTTTTTTCAAAATTTAATATTCTAGGTAAGCCATGATACGGAGTTGTGGAGCCTCTGTGTAGTAGAATACATGGTGGATTCTGTAAAAATATGATCTGACTTGGGAGAGAGTTACCTTCCAGGCCTGTTCATCTATGTTTAATTTGTTCATTTATATTATACCCTGATTTTTGTTGATTTTTTGTCTTTTATGGAGTTTGGCCCAGAGAAAAATGTAGATGACCATTTCAAGTCCCTTTTTGGGTTTTTTGTTTGTTTTGAAACAATTATTTGGTTTCCCATTGCACTTTGTTGAACAACTGTTTCTCATTTCCTCTGAGAGTACAACTAGAGAAAATAGACTAAAGTTTCAAGAAGAGAGATCCAAATTGGATATTGTAGGAATTCTCATTTCTAACGGTTGGAAACATTAGAACCTACTAAGGGAGGTTATGGAATGCTTTTTCCTACAGTTTCTGTTTAACAGTATTATACAATATTATCACCTGACTTTGAATCTGAGAGGTCATTCTGAAGTTCAAGCTTCTTAGGTTTATCCTCCTTTTGCTCTCTTCCTTAGAACACTATTGCCTGTTTAAAGGAACAGACCTCTTGTTGTGAGCCCTGTTTTTCACCATAGGAATCTCCATAGGAATGTTTTGACCCTACATAAGATGGTAAAAGGAACCCCTAGTAAAAGCCAAGATCTGGTTTAACTAAAGACAAGTATATCATTCATAAAGAATTGATAACCCCAAATAGATCATAAGGTTTCACCTCCTGCCTGTAGATCTGATCTCCTGGTAAGCAGCCTAGAATATAAAATAATTAATTACCCATCACAACAAGGAACCAGAAGGTAGCTTTTGGATTTTCAAAAGACCAAAGGAGAAGGTAAAGGTATTTCTCTATGCCTCTCTGCCTAACAACAGGATTCACTGTAAACTGCCATAGACACAGAAAATGAAGAGTTGTGGTTATATAAGCTTTGACATCTTGTTTTCATCCTTTCTGAATCAACTAATCTCCAAACTCACAGTAGAGCTCATATAGCTCATTTGTGGTTTCCTGATTCGCTTGCTGACTTTCCTGTGGAACAAATCTTTTAAAAGAATATAAACTTATAGAAGGATTTGCTCAATTGGGCAAAACAATCATAAGACTTTGAACTAGGTTGATTATTCTCCAGCTCCTTAAGAATATTCAGGTTTTGTCCCCTTTTATGGTACTTTTCCTTTCTTTTAAAACTATAGCTTTATTAGAAGAATTAGCATCTATTGACCTTCCTGGATTTCCTGACTTTGTGCCATAATGACTGGACTTAATTCCTTAAAAGAAATAATCTAGCTTCTACACTACTAAAAAAATGCCTCCTTTACCCTGTGTATAATACCTAGGAATGGAATCTGGAATCCTTCCATCTAATAAGTACTACTACCCAGTCAAAACCTCATCTAGATACTAGATCAGATTCTTCACGGATTATCTGGTTTATCACCTTTCCCAAATATGCTTATGATCTACATTCACTACTCTTCTTTCTTTCTTATCTTCTCACACTAAATATTGTGACAGATTTTTCTGGTCTATTAACTGTTCCTAACACTTCCAATACAAAGAATGAAAGTCAGTTTATGGTGTTTTTTTCTCCTATGTAATCTTACAATTTTGTAATGGACTCTCTGCTTGTATCTTCCACTAAACTGAGCTCAGAAGTAAATTAAGCTGCTTTTCATTCAGCAATATATGAGCTACCTTCATCCAATTGTTCTTAGGTCTACTACATAGTTTTTAGTTTTGTTTTATGGTAATTCACACAGCTTGTTTATATTCTTTAGATCCCAGTTAGTTTTAGTGGGGATAATCAATGAGGATTATTATTTTCCACACTTTGCTGAGAATGTGGAAACAAGCTTGATTTCAAAATAGTAAGTAAAACACACAAAGATGATAAACAGTTTCTGAATTTTTTCTCACAGGAACATTATCTGTTCTCTATTTGATTTTCCTTGTCACCTTTAAGGCTGTTCGCTTGGGATTTCATTTGGAATTTCATTGGTTTACACCAACAGAATTTTTTGTACCAGGTGAGTTGTTCTAGCTAAATAAAGAATTAGCAAATTACAAAAATATGATCTTTAAGTTAACTATTGTCATATGCTGCTCTATAACAAGTTATGATTTTTTTTATGCTAAACACTTTTATTAATGCTGTTGAGCCAAAAAATAGGACTACCATTGAGATTACTTTAGATTTCTTGCAATTAGGGATAACCAGAGCCCTTTATCATTTCTACTTGGGAAATGAAGTTCATTTAAGTTAAAATACAGTTGAAAAAATCAAGAACTCATTCTGTAGATTTTTCTGAGAAAAATACCCCAGGAATTTCAGAGACTTAGAATATGGTCAGTAATGTATGTAGATAATACTGCTAATTAAAATTGTTGTTCCTCTTTTGGGTTTTTCTCTTTTCTTCATGTTACTCTTTTTTAGGCTTATTAAAATGTTGATTATTAAATGTTTTCTTCCCTCTCCCCCTTTTTTTTCCTCATGGTTATAACTTTGCAATTTCTTTAGTTTCACCTAAATTTAGAATATTTTGAACATGGTAAAAGCACCATGAAGCAATGAATGAATAATGCTAAATGAGGAGGAGACAGATTAGAAAATGGAAGTGACTATTACTCAAGCATCTTGAAAACTAATATTGAGAAAACAGTACAAAATTCTGTTGTTGGTTTAGAAAGACTGCTTTCTTCCCATTCTTCAACTGATGATTCAGGCAGTCTAGAATTCCAAGTTTATATTCAGTATCTGTTGTCTTTCTAAAGTCTGTAATTGTAGTTGTCTACCACCCTTTTGTTTCTTCCGTTACAACATTCCTGGGTTTTCCAGGTGTATGGGGTTGGCAGTCATTGGAAGTTGTTTATATTACCGTGGCTCCTTGTTTTCAGAACATTTAACTACATTAGCTTTGATTTTTCATTTCTATAAAAGCCACAAAGACACAAAAGTGAGTGAAAATTCAGGATAAAGGAAGTACTGGATCTTGAAAGGCACTCTTCTCTCCAAGATAGTATTTAAAATCGGATACTGATGAAAATAGCAACTTTCAGCTAGTTCTTCCACTGATTGATAAAAATAGCCTAGAATATTATTTTCTAAAATTAGGTTCATTGTGATTTATATAGAGAGTCTTAAAAGTGCCTGCTAATGATAGGACATTAGCTATAAGGGAAAGGGGAAGGTTAAATAGTTATTTAGAATACAAAAAATATATATATTTAAATAGATATTAAATCATTTATTTCACTTTGCTTTATTTCTAAATGATATGAAGGGGGAATCGTGAGGACTAAAAAGAGGTTTGCGTACATATTTATTGTCCTGAAATTAATTACTATATTGTGATTGAAGAATTTCTGAAGAATGAACATATGTCATAAATCTTTTTCAGAAAAGACTAATTAAGAATCAAAGAACTTTGGAGGGTATGAATCCTTATTGTCCTGATGAGAATTCAAATAAACTTGTAGTTCTGATTGAATCTTTGTTTATGTACCCAAAAATTCCTTTTTCATTGCTTTAGATCCCATCATCCTTCCTCTCTGATAATTGGAAAAAGTAATGAGAAAAACCCTACTTATGCATTTCATTCTATCCTTTCTTGCCTACTCAAGGACTTTACTTTTGTAGTTATCCCTTCTTTCTCCTAAATCAGGTATCATCAACTTTTTCTTCTACTGAACTATTTCTACTAATATACAAACCTATCTCCCAATCTATAAAATGAAAACTCATGTGACCCCATATTCCCCTGTAGCTATTGCCTCCCTTTAATAAAAAACTCTTTGAAAGAGTTGTGTGTGCTCACTGTCTCCAACTTCTTCATTTGCCTTGAATTCATTTTTGTCAGGCTTTTCCCCAGTCATTCTGCTCTAACCAGTGATTCCATCTTACAAAATCCAATGACCATTTCTCACTACTAACAGATAGAGGAAGAGTAGTGAGAATTGATCATTGGATTTTGTAAGATGGAGTCACTGGTTAGAGCAGAGTGACTGAGGAAAAACCTGACAAAAGTGACTTCTAAAATCCTGTTTGATTCTTCTATGTAACTCACTGCTCCTTTTCAAGTTTCTGACCTCTAAAGGATGGAGTCATCCAGGGTTTAGTGCTCAAACCTCTTTTCTTTCAACCCTTATTCCCTAAATAATGTCATCCAGTACCTGGCTTTATACAGGGGTACTTCAAAAAGTTCATTGAAAAAATTGTATTATCTTTTAATTCTATTTTCCCACAAAACTTTTTGAAATACCTTCATAGATGGTTTATATGGTGACTAGTCCCAATTTTATATCTCTAGCCCAGATTCTCCACTGAAATCTGTACTCATATACTTATCTGCCCCATTTACATCTCCATTTGGATGTTCGTAATTATCTCAAACTTAAATTGACAAAACCCTAATATTTCTTTCTTTTTCTTCCACCCCAATTCTCCAGCCTGTTTAACCAGCTCTTCTACCAGGCTTCTCTACCTTAGAAAATAGTAGCTCCAATTTTCCAGTTGCTGAGGCCAAAAACTTTGCAGTCATCTTGGATTATTCCCTTTCCCTAGCCCCATATTCAATCCATCTGCAAAGCAAGTCTGCTGTACTGTCAAAAAAAATTGAAAATCTGATTACTTCTTAGCGTTTCCACCAAGAAGAACTGTATCACGCTACTAATCCCTCACCTGGACTGGATTATTGTAGTAGCCCCCTAACTAGTCTTACTGTTTCTACTCTTTTCCCCATCATACTCTGTTCTACACCTAGCAGCTAGAGCGATGTTTTTAAAACACAACCCACAAAAGCTTTTAATGGTTTACCATCTCATCCAGAATAAAGGCAAGTCTTTGTCATAGTGCAAAGGCCCTGTATGATCTGGCTCCTGGTATCCTCTCTGATTTTAGCCAATACTACTTTCCCTCTTACTCAGTCCACTCCAGTCATGCTAACTTCCTTGCTGTTCCATGAAAATGCCAAGCACACTCTAATCTTTGCATGAAATGCCCTTCTCTTTTCTCAGATATATAGATGGTTAGTTTATCATTAGAGAAGTCTTCCTTGACTACCTGCTCCCCCCACCTCTCCTTCTTGTGCCTTATTTTGCTTTAGAGCTCTTCTCATTACCACATTTTATATGTAAGTATCCCTGGTTATCTAAATATATTAAATTCCTGATTCTGATAATGAGTTGTAATATTGAAGGACACCAAATTATTCTTAGTCCTCTTGGTTCCTGAGTTGCAGAAAGTAGCAGAAGTTAAGATAAGAAGGAATTTATCCAAATATATTTCCAAATCTGTTTGGTTCTTGAATTTGAATAGTTCAGATGGTAAGGAATACCTGTATTTACCTTTTTTTTATTTGTGTATCTCTCTCCCTTAACTGGAACTCTCTGAGAAAAGGAATATACTTTGTTTTGTTTCTTATACTTGTGTATTACTGTTGTATCTCAAAGCACTGCAACACTTCTTGGCATGTAGTGAGTGGTCAATAAATAATTGTTGAATAAATAAGTGTATATCTCTGCTCCCTTCTAAATCTCATTAAAACAACAGTAAAAAAAATAAATGTAAAAACCAAACACAGACTCTGTAGAAGAGACATTAGCAGACAAAAGATATCAACACATTTTTTAGAATCTGAAAAACAGATAGATGGTTGTTAACTGACAGCAAAGCTGAGAAGCTGAAATGTAACTACCTGCAGAGAGGGATTTCAACACAAAGGCGGTCTAATTTGAACTATACAGTCCTTTAAATCTTCAGCATTTGGAAGCATTTGGGTAACTCTGAAAGCATTGGGTGACAGGAAGGGCTTAAAATGGGAGAATTGCTTGAAAATTTATGTCAGGAATAATTACATGTAACACCTTCCCTTCCCCTCTTCAACCTAGTAAGAATTGGAAGAAAATGAATCAGAGAGGTTCACAACTTGGGGACACCAGGGATAGCAAAGAGTGGAAATAAGGCCGTAGTCTGAAAACAGGGATTAAGTGAAAGTGAGTAGGCTGAACAGTGAGATCAACTCCTTCCTCTCACCTCCCCACCCCCTACCCACCCCCACCAAATCTCTTTTCCTTACCCCTCAGCTCCCAGAGTGCTAACAGCCAGATAGGGTAAGAGGGGATTCTGTCCTGGAGAAACTGACAAGATCTAAGTTCTCGCAATGTTTTTTAACTTAAAATTCTAAATTTCACCATACTCTCATTCAAGTGCTAGAGTACAATAAAGATATGTCATAAAGAAAAGTCTCATAAAATGTTACCTTCCATGCATCCTTTGTCAGGAAAAAACTGCAAAATGTGCTCCACCAAAAAGTAGTAAATCCAGAAATTCCCAGAGAGATGGTGAAGGAAAATCCTAGGAAACAGTTGCATAACAGGTCTAGTAAGCAACCAATCCAGATTAAGGCAGATAGATAGCCCAGAAAGGATTTTTCCAAGAAAAAAATAAAATGCCAAGAATTATTTGATGTGTTGTACAGATGGAGAGGGGTTTTACAATCCTTTTGGAAAGTTTAGAGAAGAATTAGTGTTAACTAGAAAATTAGGGAACCAAAAAAGAAAAAGTCAGTGATTATCTCCAGAAAAACAGGTCAACAAAAAAAGTATTTTTATGTAAGAAAGGAAATGTAATTATAATATATTCTATAGCTTAATGATGAATAATACATAATCATAAAAATAAAAACAGTAAATATGGATTTTATGAAATCAAAATTATAAATATGATTATATTAGGGGGATGGAGAATACAGTATGGGAAAGTCTGTGTAATGATAGTGCTAAAAGTACTAAAGCCTTCTGGTATAAAATCAATGTATTATATTGAAAATTTAAAAATAAAGGAAAAGGAATATAAGCATGTTTCTTTAAAAATAAGCTAGATTATAAATTTAAAATAAACTACTAAATAGTTAGAAGAGTTAAAATTACTTGCCTCTGGGAAACAGGATTCAGGATGGGAGTTATAAAGCTAGGGAATGCTGGGTTTTGTTATGTCTTATAATAACTATTTAACTTTTAACAATTTTTACACATTTAAGATTGCAATTAAGATTACATTTTTGAAATGAAAAACTGTTAAATGCTTTGAAACTGACTTCAAAGAGACTTTAGACACTGATTTTCAAAGATTATAGGAAGGTTTGCCCTTTGAGCAGTATTATTGTGTTCCTGTCACCAGTTTTGTTGTTCACTTTCCATTAGGAGCAGACCACATTTTATCACTCATTGATACTTAATAGTGCCCCAAATCTAATGGAATTACTTTCAACTTATTTTTTACATGTGTGTCTTTTCCTTTTTTTTTTTTTTTTTGCTTTTGAACTTTTTATTGAAGTATAACATTCATATGCAAAAGTGCACAACTCATAAGTGTACAGCTTGACGAATTTTCACAAATTGAACACACCATATAACCAGCACCCAGATCAAAATTGAAATTACGGTGTTAGCACTCAAGTCCTTCTCCCTACCAATTGCTATCTCCCTGCAAGGGTACCAGTGTTCTAATTTCTAACGCCAAAGGTTAGTTTTGCCTTCTTTTTAAATGTAATATAAGTAGAATATGCAGTATGTATTCTTTTGAGTCCAGCTTCTTTCAATCAACATTGTATTATGAGATCAATCCATATTATTGTGTGTGTAGCTCATTCATTCTCATTGGTAATTCATTGTATAACTACCACAATTTCTTTGTCTTTTTCTGTTAATGGAATTTGGGTAGTCTTCAGTTTTTGAATATTATATTTATTGCAGCATTCTTCATTCCACCCCAAAATATTTATTTATTTGTTTATTTATTTATTATTTTATCATTACAGAATGTAAACATTTTTTGTAGCCCTTTACCAGTTTCTCCCTGATTCCCCTTCCTCCCCCTTTCCCATCACTAGTGGCCATTCTCCCTTTTTCAAAGTTCAAGGAATTATTGTGATTGTTGTATCTTTCTTTCTTTCTTGTTTTTTTTTTTAGCTTCCACTTATGACTGAGCACATGCAATATTTCTCTTTCTATACCTGACTTATTCTACCTAACATAATTTTCTCTAAGTTCATCTATGTTGCTGCAAATGACAGAATTTCATTCCTTTTTATGGCAGAGTAGTATTCTATTATGTAAATACACCACATTTTCCTTATCCAATCATCTGTCAATGGATATTTAGGTTGATTCCATATCTTAGCTATTGTAAACAGAGCTGTGATAAACATGGGAGTGCAGGTATCCCTTCAACATGATGATTTTCATTTCTTTGGGTATATATATAGCAGCAGGATTGCTGGATCATATGGAAGTTCTATCTGTAGTTGTTTGAGGAACCTCCATTCTGTTTTCCATAATGGCTGCAGTAATTTACATTCCCACCAACAGAGTACAAGGGTTCTCCTTTCTCCACGTCCTTGCCAGCATTTGTTATTCTCTGTCTTTTTGATAATAGCCAGTCTAACTGGGGTGAGGCGATATCTCAGTGTGATTTTTTGTTTGTTTGTTTTGTTTTGTTTTGTCTTTTTCATGACCAGTAAGGGGATTGCAACCTTTGGTGTGGTGTCGCCCGCGCCGCACTCAACCAGTGAGCATACCGGCCATTCCTATATAGAATCCGAACCCGCGGTGGGAGCATCACTGTGCTCCCAGCGCCACACTCTCCCGAGTGCGCCGCGGGCTCAGCCCTCAGTGTGATTTTTATTTGCATTTCCCTGATGCTGAGTGGTGTTCAGCATTTCTTCATGTGTCTGTTGGCCATTTGTATCTCTTCCTTTGAGAAATGCCTATTCAGCTCCTTTGCCCACTTTTTAATTGGATTACTTGTTTTTTTACTGTTGAGTTGTTTGAATTCCTTATATATTCTGGATATTAATCCCTTGTTGGATGCATCGTTCCATGAATATTTTCTCCCTTCTGTAGGTTGTCTTTTTGCTCTGTTAAATTTTTCTTTTTCTGTGCAGAAGCTTTTTAGTTTATTTTTTCTTTTGTTGCCTGTGCTTTTGGGGTCTTACTCATAAAGTCTTTGCCCAGTCTTACTTCCTAAAGTGTTTCCCTATGTTTTCTTTTAGTAGTTTTATAGTTTTGGATCTTATATATATAAGTATTTAATCCATTTTGAGTTATTTTGGTATTTGGCAAGAGGTACAGGTCTAGTTTCATCCTTCTACATATGTGGATGTCCAGTTTTCCTAGCACCACTTATTGAAGAGGCAGCTCTTTCCCCAATATATGACCTTGTTGCCCTTGTCAAATATCAGTGGGCTGTAAGTATGTGGGTTGATTTCTGGGTTCTCTGTTCTGTCCCATTGGTTCAAGTGTCTGTTTTTATGCCAGAACCATGCTGTTTGGGTTACTATAGCTTTGTAGTATAATTTGAAGTCAGGTAGTGTAATGACTCCAGTCTTATGTTTTTGCTCAGAATTGCTTTGGCTATTCAGGGTCTTTTGTCATTCCATATAAATGTTAGGATTGTTTTTCTATTTCTGTAAAAAAATGTCATTTGTATTTTGATGGGGATTGCATTGAATCTATATATTGCTTTGGGTAGTATGACATTTTCACAATGTTAATTCTTCTAATACAAGAGCATGGAATGTGTTTTCATCTTTTGGGGCCCTCCTTAATTCTTTCAGCAGTGATATATAGTTCTTGTTGTAGAAATCTTTCACTCCTGAGTTAAACTGATTCCTAGGTTTTTTTTGTTTGTGTGTGTGTGTGACTATTATAAATGAGTTTGCTTTCTTGATTTCTTTTTCTGCTAGTTTGTTATAGGAGTCTAAAAATGCTACTGATTTTTGCATGTTGATTTTGTATCCTGCAACTTTACTGAAATCATTTATCAGATCTAAGAGTTTTTTAGTAGAGTCTTTAGGTTTTTCTATGTATAGGATCATGTCATACACAAACAGGGACAGTTTGACTGCATCTTTTCCAATCTGGATGCCCTTTATTTCTTTATTTTGCCTGATTGCTCTGGCTAGTACTTCCAATACTATGTTAAGTAGGAGTTGTGAGAGTGGGCATCCTTATCTTGTTTCTGTTCAAGATGATATTGAATGATATTGTCATAAATGGTTTTTATTGTTTTGAGATACTTTCCTTCTATACCTAATTTGCCAAAAGTCTTTAGCAGGAAGGGATGTTGAATTTTGTCAAATGCTTTTTCTGCATCTATTGAAATAATCGTATGGTATTTGTCCTTGATTTTGTTGATGTGGTATATCACATTTAATGACTTGCATATGTTGAACCATCCTTGCATCCCTGGGATGAATCCCACTTCATCATGGTGTATAATTTTTTTTTGATATGTCATTGTATTCTGATTTCTGATATTTTGTTGAGGATTTTTGCATCTGTGTTCATCAGAGACATTGGCCTATAGTTTTCTTTTTTTGTCATCTGGTATCAGTATCAGGGTGATGCTGGTCTCATGGAAAGAGTTTGGGAGAATGCCCCTATTTCAATTTTTTTGAATAGTTTGAAGAGAATTGGTATTAATTCCTCTTTAAAGGTTTGGTAGAATTCAGCAATAAAGCCAATCTGGTCCTGAGCTTTCTTTGTTGGGAGACTGCTGATAACTGCTTCAATCTTATTGCTTGTTATTGGTCTGTTCAGATTTTCTATTTCTTCTTGGTTCAGTCTTGATAGTTTATATGTGTCCAGAAATTTGTCCATTTCCTCCAGGTTTTCACATTTGTTGGTATATAGTTATTTATTATAGTCTCTAATGATTCTTTGTATTTCTGTGGAATTAGTTGTAATGTCTCCTTTTTCAGTTCTGATTTTTGTTACTTGTGTCTTCTCTCTTCTCTTTTTAGTTAACCTAGCTAATGGTTTCTCTGTTTTGTTTGCTTTCTCAAAAAAACAACTTTTTGTTTCATTGATCTCTTGTACCATTTTTTGGGTCTCTAATTAATTTAGTTCTGTTCTGATCTTAATTATTTCCTCTGTTTATTAATGTTGCGATTGGATCGTTCTTGTTTTTCTAGTTCTTTGAGGTGTAGCTTTAGACTGTTTATTTGAAATCTTTCTGTTCTTTTGATGTAAGTGTTTAGTGTAATAAACTTCCCTGTTAGTACTGTTTGGCAGTATCCCACAGGTTTTGGTATGATGTGTCTTTATTTTTGTTGGTTTAAAGAAATTTTTTTATTTCCTGTTTAATTTTTTCTTGGATCCATAGGTCCTTCAGGAGCATGTTGTTTAATTTTCATGTATTTGTGTAGTTTCCAGAGTTTTGCTTGTTACTGATTTCTAGTTTTAATCCATTGTGGTCTGAAAAGATACTTGAAATGATGTCATTTTTTAAATTTGTTGAGGCTTGATTTGTAACCTAACATGTAGTCTATCCTGAAGAATGTTCCATAAGCTGATGAGAAGATTATATATTCTGTAGTTGTTGGGTGAAATGTTCTATAGATATCTGCCAGGTCCAATTGTTCTAAAGTGTAATTTAAATCCTGTGTCTCTCTGTTGATTTGTCACCTAGATGATCTGTCCGGTGCTGAGGGAGGTGTGTTCAGGTTCCCAACTCTTATTGTATTGGGGTCTATCTCTTTCTTTAGGCCTAATAGTATTTGCTTTATTATGTGGTTGTCCAGTGTTGGGTGCATATACATTTATGATTGTTATGTCTTCTTGCTGGATAGATCTCTTTATTATAAAGTGGCCTTCTTTGTTTTTGGTTTAAAGTCTATTTTATCCGATATAAGAACACATCCTCCTGCTTGTTTTTTGTTTCCATTCATATAGTGTATCTTTTTACATCCCTTCACTATTAGTCTATGTGTCTCTTTACAGGTGAGGCAACATATAGTTGGGTTTAGCTTTTTAATCCAGTCAGTCTGTGTCTTTTGAGTGGGTAGTTTAATCCATTTACATTTAGGGTTGTTATTGAAAGGTATTGTCATACTCCTGACATTTTACTTGTTTTCCTTTAGATGTTTTAAGTATTTTTTGTTTCTTTCTTTCCCCTTTTATTGTTTGTTTTTGATGTCTGTTGGTTTTTTGAGGTGATAAGATTTAGTTTCTTTCTCTTCCTTATTTGCATTTTTGTTCTACCAGTGGGTTTTGTTCTTTCTTGTGTATTCATGGTAGTGATTATCATTTTTCAGATTCCAGATGCAGGACTCCCTTGACGATTTCTTGTAGGGCTGGTTGTGTGGTGGTGAACCTCTGCGGTTTTTGTTCATCTGGAAAAATACGCTATTTCTCCCTCATTTCTGAAGGGAATCCTTGCTAGATGCAGTGTTGTTGGCTGGCAGTTTTTCTGTTTAGTATTTTGAATATATTATCCCATTTTCTTCCAGCCTGTAGAATTTCTGTTGAAAAATCTGCTGTTAGTCTGATCGGGGCTCCATTACAAGTGACTTGATGCTTTTCTCTTGCTGTTTTTATAATTCTTTCTTTATCTTTGAGCTTTGACAGTTTGACTATAATGTGTCTTGGAGAGGATCTTTTTGGGTTGAATCTATTTGGTAATTTTTGAGCCTCCTGGATCTTAAGGTCCATGTCTCTCCCTTTTCCTGGAAGTTTTCCATTATTATTTTGTTGAATAGGTTTTCCATGCCTTTTCCTTTCTCCGTGCCTTCTGGAACTTCCATGATTTGTAGGTTAGTGTGCTTAAGTTGTCTCCCATCTCTCTTAGATTTTCTTCATTTTTTAATTCTTTTTCTTTTTTTTTTTTTTGGTCCACCTGAATTATTTTGAAAAGACCATCTTTGAGATCAGAAATTATT
This sequence comes from Galeopterus variegatus, assembly GCF_000696425.1. Classification (NCBI taxonomy): domain Eukaryota; kingdom Metazoa; phylum Chordata; class Mammalia; order Dermoptera; family Cynocephalidae; genus Galeopterus; species Galeopterus variegatus. The sequence continues at coordinate 404,142 of NW_007726986.1, read as the reverse complement.
TCTTCTGCTGGCTGTAATCTGCTGCTTAAGCTCTTTTGTGTTTTTTATTTCGTTGTATGAATCCTTCAGTTCCAGGAATTCTGCTACATTCTTTTTTAAGGTATTAATCTCTTTGTAAATTTCCTCCTTCATATCCTGGATATTTTTTCTCATTTTGTTGTGTTGTCTAACTAAGTCTTCTCATATCTCATTGAGTTTCCTTGAGATTGTTGCTTGGAATCCCTTTTCAGTTGTTTCACAGGTTTCCTGCTCTGTGGGGTCTGGTACATGAGAATTATTGTATTCCTTTGGTGCTGTCTTATTTGCTTGTTTTTTCACATTTCTAGTTTTTCTATGTTGACATTTGGTCATCTGGTAGAGCAGTTGCTTCTTCTATTACTCTGGATTGAGCTTTGAGGAGAGCCATTTTCTCCTCTTTTTCTGGGCCCTGCTGATGACTCTCCTTGTGTCAATGAAGTCGAGTGGGCAATGGGAGGCCTGCACACTGGCCATGGCTGCTACTGTGGTGGCGAGCTACCCATTCTGGTGGCTGTGACTGTGGTGTTGGCTGTGGTGGACCTCCTGCCCAGAAGCAGTGTTTGTGGCATGCTTCTGCCTTCTGTCAGGTGGGGGGTGGAGGTGCCTATGGCTCCTGCCTAAGTTCCTGGGCATGCTCCTGCCTTCTGTCAGGCAGGGGAGGCTGCCTGTGGCTCCTGCCTAGGTCCCTAGGTGTGCTCCTGCCTTCTCTCATTCTTCGTTCTTATATAGATCTTTTGGTGAACCTATGGCAGCTTTCTCTTGAGTTTAAACCTAGGAGTGCTGCCTAGGTCCCTAGGTGTGCTCCTGCCTTCTCTCATTCTTAGTTCTTATATAGATCTTTTGGTGAACCTATGGCAGCTTTCTCTTGAGTTTAAACCTAGGAGTGGAATTGCTAGATCAGAGGGTGCACATATGTTCTGCTTTAGTAAATATTGCTAAACAGCTTTCCAAAATATTTTTACCAACTTACATTCCAACCAGCAGAGTTTGAGAGTTCTAGTTGCTCCACATTTTCAACAGCACCTGTATATTCTATTTTTCTTGTCTAACCTTTCTGTTGGGTATGTAATGGTATTATTTGTGGTTTTGATTTGTATTTCCCTGATGACTAATGATGTTTACATATGTTCATTAGTTGTTTGGATTTCTTCTTTTGTGTAGCGCCTCTTCAAGTCTTTTAACCATTTTCCTATTTGCCTGTTTTTTTCTTATTGATTTATAGTTCTTTATACACTCTGGATATGAATCCTTTGTCACATATATGTGTTGCAATTCTCTTCTCCCCATCTGCTTACATCCTTTCATGATATGCCATTTTGAAGGAATAAAGTAAGCAATTTGAAAATGATCAGAAGTTTGGGGCTTCTTTAAAACTATTTTGTGAAGGAATCTGTTTGTCTTCTCTAACTTACTGTGCAGTGATCATGGTATAAATTTCTGTGCTCTTTAAAAAGGCATGTCTTCCACACAAAAACTCATACATAGCAGCAGTATTCATCATAGTCAAGAAGTAGAAACCACCCAACATCTATCACTGTTGAATGGATAAATAAAATGTGGTATAATCTACACAATGGAATGTTATTTGGCAATAGAAAAGGAATGAAATGCTGCGGTGGTGGTCACACAACTCTGAATACTAAAAACTATTTAATTGTACACTTTAAATGGATGAAACCTATGTGAATTACATCTCAATAATGCTGTTAAAAAGAATCTTAGGTTTTCAAGAAATTTACTCAAAAAGAGAGTCTTTGTTGATTAATTGGAAAAAGCTGTGTATTTGCCCACTGTAATTTGGCAAGTTAGAAACCTAACAGTGTTATCACCTGCCTTAGGTAGAAAAGGATCACCTAACAAGTTGCTTCACAAGGTATCTTAGAGGTAATTGAAGTTAATCGCTCTGAGAAATAGGAAACGTCAGGTAAATTGAAAAGAGCTTATTGAAAACTAATAGATATTTGCAGTAAACAAAATTACTCTAAAAACAGTTTAAAGTAGTTTTGACATTTCGTGGCTGAGAGTCCTTTATTCTGGAAGTAAATGAATTCCCCTGATTATATGCCACACAGTGTGTATTATCTTTTAATTCTATTTTTCCATGAATTTTTTGAAGTCTGAACTTTTTGAAGTACCCTCATAAGACATGACCCTCTGCTCTCCAGGACCTTGCAGTTGAGCAGTATCATCAACTTGTTAATTAGCAATCATAATGCAAAGATACACACAGAGACACAGCAGTATAGAGGAATTGCGTATAAATAAGAACTAAGAGTCAGAGAAGGGTTCTCAAAAGTGAATGAATGTTTTAAGGACCAGACGATTTCTCTAAAAATTGGTAGAAGGGGTATGCAAGGTCAAGGGAACAACATGTTTACATCATAGTTAAGCCTGATAGAACATGACCCATTTAGGAAATTTTAAGAATTTGAATAGCTAGAGTGAAAGAATACATGCTGGGAAAGTGATAGGAGATAAGGATAAAAAGGCAAAGGCCAGATCTTGAAGAGCCTTCTATTTTGAGCTAAAAATAACTCTGGAGACCAGCTATGAGACTCTCCTTCTCCCTTATTTGGGGTTGCCTGAACTAGGAGATAGGCTTCTGTGTCTTCAGGAGATGAATAGAGTAGAACAGGAAGAGTCCTAAAATTCCGTGCCTAAAAATAGAAATCTTAATGGAATTGCTATAGTCAAATACAAAAAAAAAAAAAAAAAAGAGGTAAGTTGAGGTCAGATGCACCACAGCCTTATTTCTTCAGTCTCTCTGAATCAACAGGATATCTAGAAAAGCAACGATAGTGAAGACACTATCAGAACGTAATGATATAGCTAAAGCACAGCTTAGATGATAATTGAAAGCTGGGTGATGAGTGATCCAGGGCCCAAATCCCTTCTCACTGCCTGATTTCTCAGACCATTTCCAATACCAACTGTGTCAGTTCAGATTCTCTGGTAAGCACACCCCAAAATGGAATTAGAAGTGCAAGAAATTTACTGGGGCAGCACTTATGAAAGGTAAAATGGATTGGAAGCAGGAATAGGTGGCTACATTAGACCACAATTTTAGCTCAGATATGTATGGAAGGAGAGCGGGAAAGAAGAAGGATTGGGCAGAAATAGACTGAGGAAGTCTTAGCCAACCCAATGTGAAGCACTGGCCCAAAGATTGCCTGTAGAGGAGTCCAGGGTTGGGAAAAGTGGTCAGGCCCTAGTACCATGCCATGCTCAGTCATTGGCAAGGAGCTTCCCAGGAAAAGTGTGACTTTTGCTTAAACAGGGCGGTAGATCCCAAAGGGGCTACAGCTGGAGACTGTCGGCTAACTGCACTCCTTGCATCAGGTTCTCACTTGAAAGGTCTGAGTAGTACACCTCCATGGCTGTCACAGTAGAGTTTATAATATTTTAGTATAAATTTGGCATGTTAATACTAAAGTTATTCATAGGCCAAATTTAGGTCATTTTGCTGTTGCGAATGGGATCCTTTAATTTGTCTTCTTATAGCTTCTAATGAGTTATTACAGGTGTACAAGAAATATGTTGGGTTTTTTTAATATTTTTTTTCTATTTAGCTACCTTACTTTGAATTCTTACTAACCAGTTTTTCAATGTTTCTCTGCCAAGAATATATGCAAGTAATAAGGTCATCTGCAAATAATAATAATTTTACCATCTTTTCAAAAATGGTGCCTAGGCCGGCCAGTAGGGTCATTTGGTTAGAGCATGGTGAGGATAACACCAGGATTGAGGGTTTGGATCCCCCTACCAGCCAGCTTCCAAAAAAAACAAACAAAAAACTGGTTGTTCTTTTATAGTTACATAAATATTATGCTGACTGTTGGTCTGAAGTGATCAGTCTTTTTCTTCTTAAGGAAGTGTCCTATTCCTATCAGAAAGTTTGGAGAAAAAAAAAAGAAGAAGAAGAAGAAGTGGGACTTGCCCCCAAATTTTATTTTATTGCTGAGATATAAAAAATTTAAAAGATTATAGACAAAAAAGGGGAGAATTTACCTAAGAAAAATACAGTTTTAATTGCTTCCACAGACAAAAATTCAGTTGAAAGCTGAATAAAACAAAAAACTTGATAGAAAACAAGAATCTATAATTTTGTTGGTCTTACCTCCTGATTTCTTTAAGAGTTAGTGCTTAATTCTTAATTGTTCTCACTTCCTTTCCTAAAATAATATAGCACAGAGTCAGTGGACTTTTTCTACATTTCTACTTTTTACACTAAGGAATCCTCTGATATGTGTTGTTCTCCACTTTGCCACCTATTTTGCCAGCAGTATTTTCAAGTAAATCATTGTCTTATTATACATAAAATGAATTTTTTTACTTCCTTATTAGGAGACCTCAAAACAGAAATTGGGAGAGCTTTTAAAATGTTATTTTATTATTCTTATTTTAAGGTAAATTTGTATTTACTATAGAAAATTGAGAGAATATAGATAAGTGGTTAATTTTAAATAAATCCTATCAACCAGAGATAACTACTATTTATATTTTTGTGACTATCCCTTCAGTCTTTTATCTTTTCATACACATTTTTTAAAGTTTAAGTAAAATCACACTGTACATGTTATTTGAATCATGAACACTTGCCATAGCATAAAATCTTCCTCTACAATATTTTTTGAATACTTTATACCACTATACAACTAAATCTTAGTTTAACCAATCCCCTCTAGGTGGGAATTTAAGTTATTTCTAATATTTTTAAATAATGCTTTTTAGATGTCATTGAAGATTGTTAAATGACCATTGCTCCCCTCCATGATTCCATTTCTATAGACACTTTTCTGGCAAATTCAGGTATTAGAAAAATGAAGGACTGTAGAATCAGACAGACTCTGAATTTGAATCCTGACCTGCCACATACTGGTTGTGACATCAGATAGGAATTACTGATATAAAATACATATACAGAGTAGACATTTCTTGATTCTTTTTCTTTCCCTTTTAAGTACTTTGCCCAAGTGCAATGCTGGCCATGAGGAACTCTGTGAAGACATTTTAATATTATTATTCCCTGGACAAAACAGAGACAACTGATTTTTTTTTTTTTTCCCCTTTTTGTCTTTTTTACTGACCGGTAACGGGATCGCAACCCTCGGTGTCACGCCCGTACCAGGGACCGGCAACGGGCTCGCAACCCTTGGTGTTGCGCCCGCACCACGCTCAGCCAGTGAGCAGGAACCGGTCTCCACATGGGATCCGAACCCTCGGCGGGAGCGCCACCATGCTCCCAAGCGGCACACTCTCCAGTGCGCCACTGGGCCGGCCCGAGAGACAACTGATTTTTAGTAATCAACTTTTGGCTGCTAATATTCATTTTCTAGTTGTCAGTTTTAATGATTTTGTCTCTTTTTCTCCTAGAGATAAGATATCAGTTTCCACAGCTGACTGGAGTGCTTACCCTTGCTTTCTTTATTCATAATTGTATTATTACACTCTTGAAGAACAACAGGAACCAAGAAAACAATGTGAGTAATTATCTGATGAACTGACTTTTGCATCTCCTGAGGACAGGTTTTTTAAATCAGTATTTGAGGCACTCTGTATTTGGAACAGTGTTTTATAGGGTCTTAATTTTTTAATTTAAGTTGTAGAGCAGTGGTCAGCAAACATTTTCTGTAAAGGTTCAGATGATAAATATTTTAGGCATTGCAGGCCATCTGGGTTTTGTTACAACTATTCAACTCTGCTCTTGTAGCATGAAAGAAGCCATAGACAATAAGTAAACAAATGGATGATGGCTGTGTTTCATTAAAATTTTATTTACTAAAACAGCACAGATTTGGCCCATGGGCCATAGTTTGCCAACCCCTGCCATAGAGCAGCCACTAAAAAAATGAAGAGGTATAGCTAAGAAGCCAATAATGGTGATAAAATCATAAAAATACCCAACTGATTCAAAAGAAGGCTGGAAAAAGGGAACAAAAATCAGATGGGGTAAATAGAAAACAAATAGCAAGATAGTAGATTTAAATCCAATCATCTCGATAATTAGATTAAATATAAATGATCTAAACACTGCACTTAAAAGGTAGAGATTGTCCGACTGGTTAAAAGACAAAACCTAACTATATACTGTCTATGAGAAACTTACTTTAAAAAAAAAAATTGCCATGCAAACATTAAACGTAAGAAAGGTGGAGCAGCTATATTGATATCAGACAAAGTAGACTTCAGAAAGAGGAGTATTGCCAGAGATAAAAAGGAACGTTAAAAAATGAACTATAAGGATCAATTCATCAAAAAGACATAATAATCCTAAATGTATATCCACCAAATGATAGAGTTTCAAAATAAATGAAGTAATAATTGCCAAGCTGAAAGGAGAAATAGACAAATTCACAATTCTAATTAGAGATTTTATCAGCCCTCCCTCAGTAATTGATAGAACAAACAGATGAAAATAAGTAAGGATATAGAAAGCATGAAAAACTCTTAGCAACCTACATGATCCAGTTGGCATTTATAAAAGTTTTCTCTCAACAGCAAAATGCACATTCTTTTTAAAACTGGCCATCCCTATGTGGGATCTGAACCTGGGGCCTTGGTGTTATCAGCACCACACTCTCCCGAGTGAGCCACGGGCCGGCCCAGATTATTCTATCCTTAAGGCTATGCTTCTCAAACTTTACTACCAAAATCTCCCTAATAATAGAGAACAACAGAGAATAATACCTGAGAATGTAGTGAATAACAACAGAATTTCATCGAAGTTTCATATTTTATCTTAAACACTCGTGGATATTTTTATCGTCTCATACTTAGTTTGTGTTAGTAGAAACGAGTCTCAAAACAATAAGTTAAATTACAAGCAGTTCTCACATTGCATAGTTCCTATATGCATAAATTTCAGTTGCTGTGGTTTAGGTAAATTACACAGCCTCTAACAACATGGCTCAAATTTCAGTTACCACAGGATTTGAATTATGGGTACATGCATAAAGTGGTCACTCCTAGCCCTTCAGTTCACAAATCACTGTGTAAATAAAAGGTGCACATCATGATTAGTGACCAATCACATCACTTCTTTCAAAGTCTGTCAGTGATTGGTGACTGTGCATGTTGTTCACTTCACACACAGTCGCAAAGCAGGTGGTTATATTGCCTCCTTGTCTCCCATTGATAAACCCACATGTTATTTTATAAAAATGGATAATTGGAAGAGGGAATTGGTAAACAAAGGTGAAAGTACAGCAATGAAACAAAAAACTATAATGCTGGAAGTGAAATTTGGATCAAACATAAATGGAGTTATAAAAGAAATAGCTGATTGTGGAAATGTTGACTCTGCCACCATTAATAGAGATTCTAGATATGCAGCCAGAGGAACTTAGGGAAGGTGGACTTATCAACATGAATTTGGAAAGATTGTAATGACAAGAATGAAGAAGTCTCAGAGGAAGTGACATTGTCAGAAAACTTCACGTTAAAGGAATTCTTGGAGATATTTTACAACACCAAAAGCACAAAGTATGAAATGTTAGAAGCTGATGCAAAGTTAGAATAAATGCGGGGCCCGCCCACGGTCCTATGGTATGGACCTGGGGACTGGACCTCCCTCCCACAACCAAGCACACCACCAGCACCTCAGGGCCCGCCCAGAAACCTGAGGTATGGAGCCAGGAACCAGACCCCCCTCCTTTAACCAGGCACACTGTCAGCACCTTGGGGCCTACCCAGGATCCTGAGGTACAGATCCAGGGACCAAACCCCCGCCACACAAACAGGCACACTGCCAGCGCCAAGGAGCATGCCAAAAACATCACCTCCATGTGGGTGGCCCACCACAGCCACCACAATAACCGTGGCTGCCACAAAAGCAGCTAGATGCCGCAACCACCTCGCAGATGGTCCACTGGAATGCACTGACACAAGGAGAGTCACTAGCAGAGACCGTGGCTGCCACAAAAGCAGCTAGATGCCACAACCACCTCGCAGATGGTCCACTGGAATGCACTGACACAAGGAGAGTCACTAGCAGAGACCAAAGAAAAGAAGAGGATGTCTCTCTCCACAAAGCCCGTTCCAGAGTGACAGAAGAAGCATCTGCTCTATGATAATATGGGGGACCTGAACACACCTCTCAGCATTGGACAGATTGTCTAGGCAACAAATCAACAGAGTAACCATTGCTTTTTCAGAAGGAGAGAAGAAATCTAGAGTAATTAGAGAGGGGAGGGGGGAAGGAAACGGAATGAGGAGAGATTGGACAAGGGGCATAAAGAATAAGTAGGACTTGTAACAATATATGTGCTAGTAATATTGATTTGATCAACATGTCAACGTTGAACCCCCAAAATATGTATAATCAATTATGATTCAATAAAAAAAATTTTTTTAAAAAAAAGGTAGAATAAAGGAGTATGACAATTCATCGAGGCATGGAAAAGATGCTTGCTCCATATTTTGGCTTTACAATGAAAAGAAAAAGGCAAGCATAATTCAAACTTCTCTTGGTAAGTTTTTACAAAGAAATAAAACACTTTGCTGCTCAATGTTTCTGGTATTTTAAATTACAGTGTACTATATAGACATTAGTTTTAGTATTTTTTCATTTCCCTATACATTTGTACCTGACAGTAAGAGAGTTTTTAATGTTTTGACAAAAAGTGTTAAAGATCACAGAACAATCATAATTTTTCCTACTTATTACTATCGTCACTCTGCACAGTTTCAGGTTATACAGTAATTTTTACAGTCTCATACTACCATGCAAAGTGAGAACTATCTGTGCTTAACTTTTTGTACCCTAAAATTCTTAAGTAGAATTGCTTTCCTGGAAAATCATGCCAGTTTATCTGGAGGTATACATGCCCCAGTGTGAGCAGCTCAGGATTGGGTGTTTTTACTTCATGGTCCCCCAAAGACTGAGGAACAGTCTCTGCGTTTCTTATGAGAGCACTCAATGGAACCTGAAATCCGTACTTCATATGTAAATACCATAAAATCAGTTCTTATTTCCACTGAGTTTTGGGACTAGGGCTTTGTGCAACTAGTATGTTAATTAGCTAATAAAATTTGACTCAACTTTTGTTACTTGGGGAAAATATTTTTAAAACAAAGGCTTAAAAGAAAAGGTTTAAATGAATGATGTTTTCCTATTGCCTGAAATCCGTACTTCATATGTAAATACCATAAAATCAGTTCTTATTTCCACTGAGTTTTGGGACTAGAGCTTTGTGCAACTAGTATGTTAATTAGCTAATAAAATTTGACTCAACTTTTGTTACTTGTGGAAAATATTTTTAAAACAAAGGCTTAAAAGAAAAGGTTTAAATGAATGATGTTTTCCTATTTTCTTAATTGAAACTAGATTATGAAGTGATAGTCTAACTTTCAAAAAACCAATAGTACTTCATATTAACTTCTTAAAATATTAATAATTACTAACGAGGAGGCTAACATTTATGAAGCACTATATGCCAGCAACATTCTAAGTGCTTTAAATATATGTAAATATGTACACTATCCTTTTAATTATACTGAAATTAGCTTATATATTAGCATAAATCAAGCTATTGGTACTATATTCTGAGAAGAACTTTGTCATTTGCTTTATTTAATGATTATACCTTTCAGCAGGTTTCAGTAAGTAATTTGACTTATAGAAGTCTTGTTAATATCATGAGATAATATTTTCTTGATATTAAAGTCAGAAAATGTGAAGCTTGCTAGTAGGGACTCTGAATTCATAATGTTGATATTGGGTTAGTCATTCCAAGCTTAGTCAACAAAAGTTTGAAAGTAGAAAAGAAGACAAATGAATAGAAAAGTCCTCCTCTATTGTATAAACTATAGTTGGACTTGGATCTAAAGACATTTGTGAAGAAAGAAACAATGAGGCTCTTAAACAGGTGTAGTCATCACATTTTCCAGGTTTCCAAGTTTGACTTAATTCTGTATATATTTTTTCCACTAAACATAATTTTTTATATATATAACTATATGGGATATCATTTTTATTTCTTTGGCATACCTTACCAAAAAAACAGGAGGCCGAAGATCATCCAGCTCTTTCCTTATCAGCAAAACATGTGCTCCATATCCCTCCTGCATATGTGGATCGACCTCTTCATACTTCCTCATTGTGTTTGAAGTAGAACCTTTTTTTTGTTTAGTTTTGTTTTGGCTTTTTTCTTTAGTTGTATTACCCTGCTTTGTTCTTTAAAATGGTTTAAGATACCATATATCATAATTTATTTACTTTTTCCTTGTTTGTATGAGTCTGTAGGTTACTTGGCTATACACCAGGAGAAGTTTTTATGTAAATGTTTGGGGTAATTCTGTGTGGTCAGTTTCTGTCATTTTTGTTAGTTAATGCTTCACTGAGTGGTATTTTTCACTATGAATGGTATGTGGTACAAATAATAAACCAATTTTGACAAACGGAATGTGCTCCCAGACTCACTTCTGGCCATGTTATAAATCCAGTCCTCAGTGTGAGCTGGCATTCTACCTGTCTTTAGTTCCTACCATTAACTCTGCCAGCCATTGCTTATTTATGAAGCAGAGTAGGTTACATTGTTAATCTATAGGCTTCTTAACATATCACCAGTTCATATTGTTACTTGGGTCTCTTTTTAAATGTATTTTTTACTTTAAGACTTATTTTCTAAAAGGTAGCTTTTTTCTATCCTTTTCTGTTAAACAAATTTTCTAGAGGCCATATCTTCAGGACTAGTACAATGATGGCTTGGGTTTCAGCCAGAGAATAGCAAATCCCACATATATGTATGCTATTCATAGGTGACATGTTTCCCAGGATTGTTCTAAACCTCAGCTACTTTTATAATAAGAGCATCATTTCTGTTCATTGGAATATTTTCAAATGAACACCGATAAGCAACTCCCAACCCAGTGATACTGAATATATGTTAGAGTACTGTGAAGTAGAACTTTTCTGAGCTTAGTATTTCTCTTGCATCTATGTGCTCTATTGTATGCATTCTTGCTCATAAGTTGTTACCTCCCCTTTATTTTGTTCATTATTGTTGTTAGCTGTGACAGAAATGCATTGGAGGCTGATTAGCTCTCCATCATAGTAACTAAGGGCATGCAATTGGGAACCAGGAAGACCTTGATCTGAATATTGGCTTTACCAGCTACTCACTTTGTAACCATGAACAAAGTGGTTGCACTTAGTTTATTCATCTACAAAATGATGAAAATAACTCTATTTACATTGATAATGGAACTGAAGTAATTGAAGCCAATGTGGTTTTATCCACATTAACTGAGTTCCTATTATGTACCAAGTGTTCCCCTGGATATCGTGGCTATAAAGATGAAAAATACACAGTCCCTGTCCTGAGAATCTCATAGTCTAGTGATGCAGACCAATTTAGAGAAAAATTAAAATACCACCACGATCCAAGAACCATTAACTTTGGCTATTTTGGGAGTGTCAGAGAACATTTTCTCTCCACTTGAGATCCTTTTTATCATGAACATGGATTACTTTTACAATAAAAATTAATGACAGTTGCCATACAGTGTAATAACAGTTGCTGTATTTGAGATATGTATACAATCTATGAGAACAGGGAAACAGAAGGGGGAAACTATCTTATTGAGAAGGCCTTGCACCTTAGCCTTGACATCTTCGTCTAATTTCCCCCAAACTGTGCTGAGGTACACTTCTTTGCAGCAAATCAGACATAAAATAATGTGGAGATCAGATGGTATATAAGCTAAAGACTGTCCGTGGAATGGTGGCTGTCCCTCTTTTATATAGTTCTCTCTAGCACAGCTGTTTTGCCTCCCAAGATTTTTTTACAAGGCTACCTCTCTTCTTGAATGGCACTGAGTAGGCTGAGGGTAGAATGACTTTCAAACATCATATCAAGATGGGAGATTACTATCCTTTGATATAAAAATAGGCATTGCAAAAAAAAAGAAAAAAAGGGTTGCCTGGTTCATTTCTGTTCATCCCAGACAAGATTATGAGGCAACCCTAGGGGTTACTGAAGTCTAGCCTGCCATGGGCCCTAGAGCTTCATGAACTAAAGAGGAAAATTTTTGAAACACCACCCGCATACCTCCCAGGATTGGTCATTCTCTCCTCTATCAACTCTAAACAATAAGAGGCTCTTTGTGAGAGCTGGAACCAGTTTGCATAAGCCTTTAGCTTCATGGTCCTATCCACCATCTAATTAAGTGTATGGAATCCCTGGTTTGTTTTCAAGCTGATAGTCAACTTACACCTGACCTTAAGATTTCTCATAACCTGTTACTTGCTTTTTAACCGAATTTATCAACATTCAAGTTTATAAAATTCTGCTGTTGCTTTAGCCCATTTAAGGAGGAAAGTTATTGAAAAAACCAGAAATGTTTCCTAAGACCAAATGTCCAGTTTACTTATCGTGTTATCAAACCAAAAAACAAAGCTTGTATATATTTTTTTCTAGTCTCTTTTCTTAGCTTTCAAAGTAATTTGTGTTAAAAATGAAGAATGAATAGGCTTATTGCCATAATTTAGTTGTACTGAATTGTTTGGCTATAACTTTAGTGGTGATGGAGACCAGATTTGTGAGCTGTAGAATCTGTTCTGTTTGGATCTGACAGCTGGCTACAAACATTAAATATCTTGGAACTTTTTACTTTGCAAGAAGATGGGAGGTTGGGAGGGTGGGAACAGCAGTGGAAGAAAGCAATCCACTTTATTTAATGTTCTGTGTGTGTTTGCTGATTCCAGAAATAACATTGTGCAGCTGTTTGAACAGCTGCTTTTTGATTTCCTTATGTTTACTGTTTAGGTTTATTAGGCTTGTCTTTAATACTTGTGTGTTGTCTGCTCTTTAACTAGCTTTCCTTTTTAAATATATCTTAATATATTTCACTCTTGTGGTCTAGGCATGCTTTGATGATCTAAGTTAATTTACTGGAGGAAATTTGTTTTTAATTTTATAGTTCATACTGAAGGTAGCTTATACTTATGTTCTTGTTGTCCATTAGTTTTATTATTGTTAAGTATTTTATAATTTGGTAAACAAATTACCTTTTGAAATAAGTCAAAATTTCTATCATGTTAAAACACTCCTTTTGTTAACTTCATAAGTCTGCCAACAGGTCCAGACTAGTTAAAAAAAAAAAAAAATTGGCAGATTAGTTGTAAAGCATGTGGATTTTAACTACTTTCTGTGAACAGATTGGATACCTAGAAAGTAAACACACACATACACAGGTTAAAAGATACATTTTGTATTTATTTGTCAGTCTTCTCATTTAGCCTATTCAGGTAGACTTGCTGCACATTTTTTCAGTATTATGGGAATTTTATTCTGTATTTACAGGTGAGGGACCTGTGCATTGCTTATATGTTGGTAACATTAACTTATCTCTATATTGGAATCCTGGTTTTTGCTTCATTTCCTTCACCACCATTATCCAAAGATTGTATTGAGCAGGTAAGGCACTGTGTACCCTCTCTGTGTTATTGTTTATACATTCATATATGCATAGAAGGCAGGGTAATAACAGTAGCAAGATGTAATATCAGACAGGCCTGGGTTTGAATACTATCTCTACTGTCTACTCTAAAGGCGGGAATTTAGGCACTTTCCCCATTCTTTCTGAGCTTCAGAGATTCTTTTCTATTAAATAGTATAGTATATACTCCATTAGATTTTTAGATGGACTCTGAGATAACACTGCATGCCAGGCACCTTATGGTGCTCAAATAAATAACTACTATCATGTACATGTATTTCTCTTTATGTGGAGAACTGTTACAGGAGTACTCCTGAATTTATAAAACCCCTACAGAGAATACATTGAATTCACTTATTTTCCGAGGCCCAGATCTGGAAAAGCCCTGGGAAAATAGGTTCTTAGTTCATCAGTCCCTAATAATAGATCTGATGCCCATTTTGATACTGAGTGGCAGGCAGCAAAACAAATAAAGACTATTTGGCTGTGAAAAAGAGAGACAGAAAGAATTAAAAACTTTTTTACTAAAAGGTTGCCGTAATATTTTTTTGATTTAACATATCAAACACTTAGGAATAGTATAATCTCTAATTTTATGTGACTGAAGAATTTCTCACAAAAACCAGCATTTCATAGATGACTTTCTTTCTAATCAAAAGAAATTTCTTTAATAGAGTGTAGTGGAATATATAATGTGTTTTATTACAGCTGAATTATGAAGGTTATTTCAGCAGAGTAGTGTTAATAGTGTTCTCATCTTTATAAGAGAAATAGGTTTGATTTACTGCCATTAATGATAGCTTGAAATGTTCTTATTTTCTTGATTTCCTTGATTCCAGAAGTTCTTTGGCAGCCAAATGTTTGCTGAAAAATTCCCTTATATGGACAATCCCAAATAAAACCCACTCTCTTGGGAATAGGAATATTTGTGGTATTTGTATTTGAAAGGAAAAAATAAAAATAAAAATTCTGAATGATTAACTATTTTTTTGATATCAAACTAAAATGAAGAAAAGGGTCATGAAAGGAAGTAGAAATAAATCTTTTTCAATTTAGTGATAAACTGTAAATAATGATGATCCTAGGTGATAGATATACTCTTACCTTATTCTGTAATCTTCACTTTGAAAGTGTTACAGTGATTCAGAGGAGGGAAAGCAAGACAGCTAGTAAGAATGAAATAACATTGAATTAAATTAGTCATTTAAGTATATTAAAACAGATGTGGGTGTTGTGCTTGAACCTCGTAGGTCAGTGCTTCTCAATCTGTCTGTAGTGAAGGAAAAGGTTTCCTTTGTTGTTTTAATGTCAAATCAATTACAGACTGATACTTTTGTAAACATAGAATAAAAATGTGTCAGTGTCAAATATCTGAAAAAGTCTCTAAACATTTACTTTCAATTTCTGTACTTACCTCATTGAAAAATAGTTAAGCAGTTTGTGAATGGACAACAGTTCACAAACCACAATTTGAGAGGCACCTATGTTCAAAGACATTCCATTTTATGAGTTTGAATGCACTGAATTTAATTTTTAACATTACCTCATTATCTTTCTTGGATTAGAATTTTTTAGACAACTTCCCTAGCAGTGATACCCTATCCTTCATTGCAAGGATATTCCTGCTGTTCCAGATGATGACTGTATACCCGCTCTTAGGCTACTTGGCTCGTGTCCAGCTATTGGGCCATGTCTTCGGTGACATTTATCCTAGGTAAGGACTCTTCTCTTGACCAGCAAGATGTGGCAAGCAGCAAATGACTGTGCAAACAGGTCAGTTTAAAGTGTGACTGATCCTTTTGCTATAAAAATGTGCCTAATGAAAATGGTTACTAAGGATAGATCACTGGTGTCCTTTCCAGCAAAGAACTTTAAAAATAGAAGCCACTCCCTTGTCCAGAATAATTTAAAGTCCATTCCTTCTAGTATAGTTAATATTTATCTGATTTAGTTGCTCTTAACCTATATATTGCCAAGAAGTTTATAGTATATAATACCTGTGTCAGCAGTGTGTGAGTGAAGAGAAGCAATGTTTTTATTTTAATTATTGGTCATTAATACTTGTATACTTATTAACATTTGTGCATTTTTACATAAATGATCAGTTTAAAATTGAAGGTGAGATACATAATGAGTTTAAATTCTCATTTGATTTATAACAAGTTTAAATTACTGCTGTGATTTTTAACCTCATATTGGGGAATGGAGGAATGGTTACTCCCTTTGAAAATCTGTTCAAAGCTAGTTACTCTTATCCAAGAGAAATTTCCACATATCATTTCAAGGTTTCCCTGAAGCTTTCTCTTGGACCCTTGGTTAACTCCTACTCTTACATTAAGTTTTATTATAGGTTCATCCTAGTGAAAAGTACCTAGTCCTATTTTATTGGGAGTAACTTATCTTAAATGAAGAAAACTTCTGAATAAAATTTGGAAAAAAATTGCATTTATAGTAACCAGCTAAACAAATGATCTTAATCAGTACTTGTTTGAAGTGAACTGATGTAATCTGTCCCTCAGTAATAATTTTGGCTATAAATATTTTGGTTTAAAAACAAAGCAAATGTCAAGAGTTCCAGGTCTCTAGCATTGATAACAGTCTAACATGGCTAATCTAGAAGATTGGAGTTCAGTAAATATAAGACTCCTGTTGTGTTTATACTCTGTAATGTATTTATATTCACCAAAATAAAAATACAGTGAAGTCATAGATGAAAAAATTTTAGGTAAATGCATTATTCCTGTTTTCTGCCATTATTTTGCAGAATGGTGGCTGTTGTAATATTTTTTCTTCTTGGAAAAAGTCTGGGATTTCCCTTTTGCACTTACATTTCATTTCTTCCCCTAGCATCAAGAATACACTCTCATTTATACTCTTAAAATTTATTGAGGACCCTCTCATGAGCTTTAGTTTGTATGGGTGTATCTATTAATATTTGACATATGAAAAATTAAAATGGAGAATTTATTAATTTTTTAAAAAATCAATAATAAAACCATTACTTGTTACTATAAGTAACATTTTTATGAAAAATACCTCTAAAAATTTTTTGTTTTACATTTTCAAAACTCTTTAATGTCTGCTTTACTAGTGGACAATTGTATTCTCTGTTTCTGCATTCAGTCTGTTACAATATGTTGTTTTCATTTAAATATGTGAAGAAAATCCAGCTTCACATAGATACATAGTTTGAAAGGGGATACTTTTAATAGCCTTTTTAGATAAATGTGAATACTCTTTCATACTATGCTATAACTCAACAAGTGGTAGTTTATTAGTTGCAATGTGAAATCTAAAGCTTGGCTACATTAAAACCTATTGATCTGTCTTGCACTTTAGATCTTTTACCCATGCGTGATTCTGTAACATCACGCTTGGTCATTTGGAAAATGTTGGTTTGCCAAGTTCTACAGATCTTTTATTTTTTTTTTAAATTTATTTTATTTATTGAATCAAAATCAATTATACATATTTTGGGGGTTGAACATTGAGATATGTTGATTAAATCAATATTACTAGCATATATATTGTTACAAATTGTAATTATTCTTTATGTCCCTTGTCCAACCTCTCCCCTTTCCCCATTACCTCCCCCTCCCCCCTCTAATTGCCCTAGATTTCTTCTCTCCTTCTGAAAGAATAATGGTTACTCTGTTAACTTGTTGCCTAGATGATCTGTCCAATGCTGAGAGATGTGATCAGGTTCCCCAATATTATCATAGAGCAGATGCTTCTTGTGTCACTCTGAAATGAGTTTTGTGGAAAGAGACATCCTCTTCTTTTCTTTGTCTCTGCTGGTGACTCTTCTTGTGTGAATGCATTCCTGTGGCTGGTGGTCCATCTGCATGGTGGTTGTGGTGTCTAGCCACTTTTGCAGCAGCCATAGTTATTGTGGTGGCTGTGGTGGGACACCACATGGAGGTGCTGTTTTTGGCATGCTCCTTGGCACTGGTGGTATGCCTGGTTGTGGGGTGTGTTTGGTCCCCTTCTCCATGCCTCTGGTCCCTGGGCAGGCCCCAAGGTGCTGGTGCCATGTGCCTGGATGTGGGAGAGGGGTCCAGTCCCCTTCTCCATGTCCTGGGTCCCTGGGCAGGCCCCGAGGTACTGGTGCAGTGTACCTGGTTGTGGGAGGAGGGTCAGGTCCCCTTCTCCATGTCCTGGGTCCCTGGGCAGGCCCCGAGGTACTGGCGCAGTGTACCTGGTTGTGGGAGGAGGGTCAGGTCCCCTTCTCCATGCCTCAGTTACCCAGGTGGGCCCCGAGGTGCTGGCATGGTGTCCCTGATTGTGGGAGAGAGGTCCAGTCCCCTTCTCCTTGCCTTGGATCCCTGGGTGGGCCCCGAGGTACTGACGTGGTGTGCCTTGTTGTGGGAGGAGGGTCTGGTTCCTGGCTCCATACTTTGGGTCACTGGGGGGGACCCAAGGTGCTCGCTCAGTGAGCCTGGTTGTGGGAGGGTGATCCGATCCCCTTCTCAATGCCCTTGGTCCCTGGGCAGGGCCCAAGGTGCTGGTGAGGTGTGCCTGGTTGTGGGAGAGAGATCCAGTCCCCTTCTCCATGCCTCAGATCCCCAGGTGGGCCCTGAAGCACTGGCTCAGTGTGCCTGGTTGTGGGAGAGAGATCCAGTCCCTTTCTCTATACCTCAGGTCCCCGGGCAAGCCCCAAGGTGCTGGTGTGGTGTGCCTGGTTGTGGGAGGGTGGTCCGATCCCCTTCTCCATGCCCCGGGTCCCCGGGTGGGCTCCGAGGTGCTGGCATGTTGTGCCTGGTTGTGGGAGGGAGGTCCGGTCCCTTTCTTCATGCCCTGGGTCCCTGGGTGGGCTCTGAGGTGCTGGCATGTTGTGCCTGGTTGTGGGAGGGAGGTCCGGTCCCTTTCTTCATGCCCTGGGTCCCTGGGTGGGCTCTGAGGTGCTGGCATGTTGTGCCTGGGTGTGGGAGGGAGGTCCAGTCCCTTTCTTCATGCCCTGGGTCCCTGGGTGGGCTCTGAGGTGCTGGCATGTTGTGCCTGGGTGTGGGAGAGAGGTCCAGTCCCCTTCTCCATGACTCAGGTCCCTGGGTGGGCCCCAAGGCGCTGGCTCAGTGTGCCTGGTTGTGGGAGGGTGGTCCAGTCCCTTTCTCCATGCCCTGGGTCCCTGGGTGGTGCCCAAGGTGCTGGCTTGGTGTGCCTGGTTGTGGGAGAGAGGTCCAGTCCCCAACTCCATACCCTGGGTCCCTGGGTGGGCCCCAAGACACTGGCTCGTTGTGCCTGGTTGTGGGAGAGCAGTCTGGTCCCCTTCTCCTTGCCTCAGGTCCCCGGGCAGGCCCCAAGGCACTGGTGCAGTGTGCCTGGTTGTGGGAGAGAGATCCAGTCCCCTTCTCCATACCTCAGGTCCCCGGGTGGGTCTTGAAGAACTGGATCGGTGTGCCTGGTTGTGGGAGAGAGGTCTGGTCCCCTTCTCCTTACCTCAGGTCCCTGGGCAGGCTCCAAGGTGCTGGTGGTGTGCCTGGGCCGGAACTAATTTTTTGTCCTTTGCTTGCTTCTAACAGGGAGAACTTCCTGTGGGAACCAGTACTTGAGCTGTGTTGTTGAGTTAAATTGCTACTTTGCTGCTCTTTCCCTAGGGAATGCTTTTTGTGCAGCTCAGGGTTTAATGGTTGATCTTATAGGTACTTCCGGCTCTCCAGAGACCCGGTGGATCTGTGTTCTGTAGAATCTCTGATCTGGGCCTGAGTTTTTTCATCAAACTGTACCCCATGCAATTCTGTATTCCCGACCATCTCCTCTGAGTGGTCCTGTGCTGACTGAGGGGCAGATTGGCTGTCCTTGCTGTGCACCAGTGTTCTCCTGGTGGGCCTGTCTCCCCCACCACCTGTGGTGCAAACACTTCCCATGGGACGGGCCCTGCGCCAGTCCCTTGCGATGACTCACCGGCTTCTGAATGACTCCCATTTTCAGCTGTTCTGGCTCTTCGCTCCTGCGTGGGTCCACAGGAACCCTATTAGTGGTTTTGCTGTCCTGGGGGCCAAGGCCCTCTTCTCTCCTGCCGCCTCCAAGTAACTCCATCTGAAGGGCACAGCTGCGGCTTCTGCCGGCTCCTGCTCCATGTGCTCATCAGCTCGAGCCTTAAAGCAGCCGCCGCCCGAAATGCTCAGAGCAGCTTTTACTTTCTCTCATCGTGATTTCTCCTGCCTTCATGAACTCCATAGGTCTCTCCTCCTCTTCTCCTGAGCTCCAGTGGCCCCAGCTTGGCTGATGTTACATTTTTATAGTTGTAAATTGGTTGATTTGTGGGAGAGAGTGACGCTGGGAACTGTCTATTCCGCCATCTTGATTGGATTGCTCTACAGATCTTTTAAATGTTGACACACTTCATTATACAATATCAAAAC
Organism: Galeopterus variegatus; assembly: GCF_000696425.1. NCBI lineage: Eukaryota > Metazoa > Chordata > Mammalia > Dermoptera > Cynocephalidae > Galeopterus > Galeopterus variegatus. The sequence goes on along the minus strand of NW_007726986.1, from coordinate 384,322 downwards.
CCACATTGATTAATATCACCACCAATTTTATCATAAAAGTCTTTAAATATTGCAAAACTGTCAAGCTCAGGGTGGCAAATACAGGTTCGCCAAAATTCTGGTTTTTATTTGAAAGCTCAAATTTTATCACTGGCAACAAATTCTGCTAGATGTTTTCCTTGAAGTGACAAGCTCATATTCATTTTCAAGAAAATGTCTGTCAAACACCCAAGTTTGAATGGCCATAGTGTGTCTCCATTTCAAGGAAAAATAGCATTTGTTGTGAAAAACAGCTAAGTTGGCCTCCAGCTCAGCTGCTCAAGTACTTTTCCTCAAGGCAACCATAATACTTCAGAATGCAGCAGATGTGCTTTATTATGTACTTCCCATTTGATCATATAGAATATTAAAAAGATGTGTATTCAAAGTATGAAATTTAATAAAACTAATGTTTTACTCCTTTATCAAGGACATTTTTTAATAAAACTTATTTTTTTCTTTTGAGAGTATTTGACAGTGAAGAGTACATTATAGCATACAGATAGGGGCAACTGCCTCCATCCATCCTAAAGGACCAGCAGTTTTACCCACCATTGTTTTTGCAAAGCAAATAATGTCTTGTATTATTATGAAAATAATTTTTACCCCAGGGACTTCTGAAAGGATATTGGGAACCCCTGGGCTTCAAATCATAATTTGAGAACTACTACTTTGGAACACACAATTTTTTCCTTTTACAATGCAGAAGTAACAAAGGCCAGGCCAAAGTCTCAAAGCTCTGAGGCAATTTTAAAGTTGGAATTTCTGGATAAATAGTAAAATCTAAAAGCCTCACATCTTTGTAATTCATCAGCATGTATGACTAAACACTTATTTGTGTAAATAATTTTTCTTATTTTTAATTTTCTCTATATTTTTTTTAATCTGGGATTAATTAACTTCTGATAACTTGGGACCAAAGGGTTGCTTTGATGTGTACATTGGCTTTTGAGAATCATTTTTTGGGGAAATGGAGTTATTTCTTGAGCATCAAATTTCATCAATTATTTTTATTTGTGTCCAAAATTGATTCCCAAACCTTGAATTGTTAGTATCTAGTTAAAGTATTTAGTAAATATTCTATTCATGGTAAATAGTGTGTAGTTTTAAGTGCTTAAATCTGAAAAGTAAAACCTGCCCATTTTGCCTTTCTCTTAATATAATTTTGTTATTGTAAAAGTAAAATAAACGCTTTACAAAATGTTTGTTAAATATAGAAAAGAGGATGTATTACCCAAAATTTCAAATTGTAATACAATCACTACTGCCTTTTCAGTGTATTTACTTCTGATATTTTTTCAAATGTTTTTGGATTGTCTTATGTAGTAAAAATCTAGCTAGCTTTTTTCCAAATTGCCTAAATGGTTTTTTACCATTTAGGTAATAATAATAATAATTTTTAATGTATTCTGTCAAGTAGATTGTTGACTTGCTGTAACTAGAATTCTTCTGTTTTTCCATAAATATATTTATGTTAGTACCTTTTTTCAAGGTTTTGATTATTTCCTCAAGATATTCTAGATGGAATTAGAGATCAAAGAATGTTAACTCTCATACACACTACCAGTTTGCTCCTACAAAATTTATATAATTGCACAAAAGGGCTAGTTTCACTATCTGATTAAAGCATTAAATATTATTATTACCTTCTTTTTTTGCTGTGGTATTATTGTTAAGACATTGTCATTTTTAAAATGTTAAGAATGAATTTTGTTCTCATATTAGTAGTTATAATTTGCCTACTTTCATATTTTTTCTTTCCTCCAAACTCTCTTCTCAACTTCTAGCATTTTCCATGTGCTGATTCTTAATCTATTTATTGTGGGAGCTGGAGTGACCATGGCCTGTTTCTACCCAAACATAGGAGGGATCATAAGGTACTGACTGTAAGGGAATTGTGCCCCTTGTATGTTGGTCTTTATTTTTAGGCCTTTTCTGTTGTTGTTTTAATTTAATTTTATGGATGTTCTGTGAGTATTTAAAACAGGCAACATTCAGATGTAGCTCCTTGGTATCGTTCAGGTGCTCATTGTCTTCCATTTCCGGTGGAGAACTGACTCTAGAAGCCCCATTATTACTTAGCCTCAGGCAGCTTTCTCTTTGTTTTTCTTTTTGTCATAATCTTCCACTGCATTGCCTTTCTCTTTATCCAAAATAAAAAGTTGGGCCGGCCCCGTGGCTCACTCGGGAGAGTGCGGTGCTGACAACACCAAGTCAAGGGTTAAGATCCCCTTACCGGTCATCTTTAAAAAAAAAAAAAACAAAAAACAACAAAAAAAATAAAAATAAAAAGTTATTTTTAATATATAACTTCTTGGGTGTACCTGGAAAGTCCTTTATATGTCAGGGCTATATCCTAACTTCCTTAATCCATTTCTACTCAAAAACATATTTCAGTGTTAATTGTAGTCAGAAAGGAAGAATTTAAGTACAAGTTTTGGTCCCAGATGGCTCTTTCCTTAAGATCCTTTCCCTAAAAAAGTTGTGACAGGTGACTAATGGGAATAAATTTGTGACCTCAAATTATCATGGAAAATTATTTGATTTCTCTTCCTTAATATAGGCAGCAGGGCTGAGTCACATTTTGAAGATTCTTACCTAAGAAATTAACAAGAAACAAGAGGGGAGATTAATTAGCCTGATGTTTATGTAATAGACTTACAAGTTCCTATTAAGCTGTTCCTCAAGAAAACTCAAATATAGGGAAAGGGAGAAGAAAGTACATATTTCTCTGTCACAGTCTCCTGTTCAGGTATTTTTGTTGCTATCTTTGATAATTATGCTGAATGCCACAGAGGCACTCATCCGTTCTCATCCTTAAATAGAGGCTAACAGTACCTCAAAAACTCAGAATGCACAATTAATTTATAAAAGATCAAAGATAGGAAGCCTATCTCCAGATGTTTCTGAGGAAGTAGCCACAACCACTGAGACACAGAGGAGCTATGGACGTTTGAGGGATGAATAAAAACTCTTTGTCAAGCAGATGCTATAAAGATGGGCAGGAAATAATATTTTATATCAATTTAGCAAATAATGCTTTATGTCAATAACAAATGAATCAAAAATAATTTTGTTCCAATATCAGACTGAAGAGGATTTAAATTGTACTATATTTACCTTAACTGTAAATCAGAAAAAGCAAAATGCAAGATGAATATTTACCCCAAAGCTTTTATTTTGCAGATATTCAGGAGCAGCATGCGGGCTGGCCTTTGTATTCATATATCCATCTCTCATCTATATAATCTCTCTCCACCAAGAAGAGCGTCTGACATGGCCTAAATTAATCTTTCACGTCATCATCATCATTTTGGGCCTGGCTAACCTGATTGTCCAGTTTTTTATGTGAATTACTTAACTGTTTTCTCAAGATCTTTCATGGTATTTTGAGCCTTGACAACAGTTCTGCATAAATTCACTTGTAAGTGCTGTTGTTGCAGTAATTCTAAACATTTTTCTAAGGTAATCTGAAAGCAAGGGAAATATTTGTCCATTAATAACTATTTTTTATTAGAGTGGGGAAGGGGACAGTAAGAATGATTTTAGTCTCTTTACCTTGCTCGTGTTCACTCACCTCTTCATTCTCATTGTCTTTTCTAAGTAGAAATGTATGCACTAGGAAAAATCCTGCTGGGTTTTACTTTTAGAGATATAATGTGAGTGGATTTATTTTGTCTAAAATATTCTCAGGGTGTCACAGCAGCATATGGCCAGATCCTGTTTCTGTTTTATATTTCATTGTATTCACTTTCATTTTCTTACCCACTAGACTATTTCTGCAGTTTGCCCAAACTTCTGTTTGGGACATTAAACCAAATACCTCATTTTAAAAAAGGTGTTTCCATGGTGTCACTGTTAATAGAGTGAGTTCTTAACTGAGTCTTTAATCTCTATTTGAAGAAAATATGAAAAAAAAAAAAAAACAGTGACAGTGTAGGCTCCACGGTCATGAAAATTATGCAAAATGAACAGAATGGGAGAGTTTGTTGCTGTCTGACTCCTCTTTTATTTCTAATTCAATGCCAGTTAACTTATGTCAAAATTATAGTTTCCCAAGCCAGATTTTGCATAGAAACAAGAATGATCGTTCCCATAGACCCAGGGAGCTCTTTTCTTTTTGGATTCCTGAGCATTGTATAGGTTGTCATGACAGGCATGATGGGGAACGCATGGCAGAGAGGGGAGAAAGAGAATGAAGAACAGGCCAGGAAGGTTGAGGCTCGGCCCAGAGTATCCTGTTTCCTCTGGGGTTGAAAGTGACTTCTGTACCACAGAGAAGTATGACCTCCAAACAGAGACCCCCATCTGTGTACTTCTGTAACTGGCAGGGCAGAATGTTAAATCCCCATGAGAAAAACTACTTAGATCTGAGAAAAGGATTAGGGGATCTGGATTTGTGGAATTAACACTCTCTTCTTTTCTCCTCCAAATTAAAAGCTAAACCAGAATCCAAATCCATGTCTCCCATTGTGTTCAGCCCAGGACTGTAACATGGTAATGTTTCTTTTCTAAAAAATTTAGATTTCTCTAATTTTAAGCTAAAGTTTTAAAAAATGTATTGTGTTAACACAGATTATACATCCCAGGATAGTGTGTAGATTTGTGTTAATTCCTTCCTTTGAGAAAGACAGATAAAAATGTTTTTTTAAACCTAGTAAAGAGTCCCAGATTCAAGGCTAGCTTGAATTTTTTTCAACAAAGCCTTCTGTCCTGTGTATAGACCCATAGATCTATATTAATGATGAACTGTATTTCCTAAAGCTCTTTTTTAAAAAGTCTTATTACAAAAATTCTCAAGCCCATACAAAAGTAGAGAGAATAATATGGTGAAGCACCATAATCCCATGCCCTAGATTTAGTAATTATAACTTTGTTGCATTTGCTTCACCTATCTTTATTTTCTCTTCCACGGAACTATTTAAAAGCCAATCTCAGATGTTATGTCATTTCATCTCTACAAACCTTAATGTGCAGCTAATAGCCTTTTAAACTTAGTTACATTTACTGATTGAGATAATCTCAAGTTTTGGTAGCAGAAATTGCTAATAGAAGTCAGGATAATTGGAAAATTCTGCAGTAAGTATCTGGATCCCTGTATTGACCTCTCTAAGAATAGGAGTGTAATGAATGGAGAAAGTGTCTGTCTGTGCCTGAAAGCCCCTGAATCTTTATGTTCTGAATCTTGTTCAGTTAAGAGACATGACATTCAAAAGCTAGATAGCACTTTGAGACATTTTCTAGGCTTAATCCCTGTTTATCCCTAGTTGCCTCCCTTGTCTTTAAAAAATTTAGAGACAGAGTTTTCATTGCCTCTTTTCAATAATGTGCTTGAATGTTTTAACACAGGGGAAAATGATTTAATGGTTTTTGCCATTTAATGAACAAAATGAATATGACAATGAATGTATTATTTACAAAACTAAAAAGCAATATGGATCTTTGCTTTTTTTTTTTTGAAAGATTTGATAATTTAGAATATCTAAAATCCTGTGTTAGACTTATGCTGAATGACTTTGCCTTTTTAAATTTCTTTTATGAGATTGACTCCTTTGGCCTGTTATTTGGCATGGTCAGAGAACTCTTTGTGTGCTAGTGTGTGTGTCCTGGCTCACACATTAGGATGACGAGATATGAACTCATTCAGATCACATTACAATTAATTTTAGATTTTTTTTTCTGTGCTGTCATCTCTTTGAATTTTCTAATTAAATTTATTTTACTTTTTACTCTGATATGGTTAACCTTAGTTGCTTTGAATTTAGCTTATTTAACACAACTGAGGACATTATAAAATTAAAAATGGGTTGTTTAGAAAAGTCTTCCTGAGAAAACCTATGGATGAATATGTGATATGCTAACACTAACCCAGAAAGGACAAAGAAAATGTAACTAAGTTTGACACCTGTGGATGATCATCCCAAATCAGTTTCATCATCACACCCAAAAAATACATTGGAATAAGAAATAAATTTATCCACAGGAAGGAACTATATTAAAAGGATATATTTTATTTACATTAAGTATATGTTGTAAATACAGTGCAGCTACTAACTGTACAAATAAAGAAATTTTCTGTTTCTACTTGGACTTCACTGGGAAAATTTTTGATTTGTGTTTTGATTTATCCATTTCCATAAATAATTGAATAAACTACAATGTTCATTGCTTTAGAGGAGAAAAAGATACGTAAGACATCCTTCATATCCTAATGGAACTTTTAACCTAGTAAAGGAACTATGAACATAATTAACTGTGATGCAAGGCAGTTTATGCTGAAGACTAGTAGAGAAAAAGAAACAGATCCCTTTCAGTTGGGATCCTCAGGGAGGGCTAGTAAAAGAAGCTGAGTGGTAAGGCAGCAAGGACCCATTTTTAGGCTCCTCCTATTAACTGTCCAAATTTTAAATATTTAGCGTGTTTACCAGCAAATGAGATCATGTATATTAAATGTATTTGCTTTTGTTTTGGTGAATTTTCTCCAAGGTAAGTTTTTTGAGACATGTTTAACTGCTTCCATATGCTATGTATTATTTTCTTTATATTTTTAACACTACATCATTCACTTCTGTGAATCTTGGGCAGCAAAGCACAATTGATTAATATGGAAAATAGGGTTGGCCTATTAGCTCAGTTGGTTAGAGCATGGTGCTGATAACACCAAGATCTGGGGTTCAATCCCTGTACCAGCCAGCCACCAAAAAAAAAAAAAAAAAAAAATAGGGGAAGTAATCACATTGGGCAGTACAAACAGATTCTATAAGATTTTTCTCTCCAAAACTTGACTTTTTAAAATATCAGTATTCAAAATGTCAAATGTTTGAGCTCCTTGATAAAAGTGGAAAATATTGATGCTGCATGTTTTCTTTACAAAGCACTGACTTATTGCTTTTAGAATTTGGTGGTGGTGGTTTTTCTTTTTTTAAAAAAAAATTCGGTTTCATCCCAATTTGAATGTCCAAAACCAAACCCAAATCTAGTTGACACCTAAACAATAGAATGTTACATTAGTTTGTGATCCAGAGTGAAATTAATCTTCCACATGCACACAAACTGGCCTTGCTGGCCCCAGTTTTACAGTCGACTGCCGACTTCACTTCAGATTATATAAACACATATTGCAAAATAGCTCTTATGGGAACCTAATAAACTAAACAGTATTCTCTGAAATGTAACTTGTTGTCTTTTTATATAAAAGAAGAAATTAAATGAAAATTATTTTGAAGAAAAACAACTCTGCGATTTTGTTTAATTGAATTTTTCTGGGAAATGCTATTGCTAGAAGCCCTGGCCCCAGGGCAGGAAGAAGCTGGGTTCAATCTTTTGCAGGGTCAAACTTCTCAAGTGACTTTGTGCCTATGTCTCACATCAGGCCACATGGAGCTCCCCCTACTGTGTTCTGATCCTAGAGAAAGGCATGCATTACATTATGTTAACTGAAACGAAAGGGACCATCCCTTTAGGATAATAAGTGTTGTGACTTCTTCCTCTAAAAACATCTAGAATGAATGTGACACATCAGATAAGTGTAGCCCAGTTTCTGACAAAGAGCGCGATGTTGTTGTCATAATCTTCCAGAGCCATTTAAGCCATTAAAGAGCTCCAATTTTCTGCCTTCCCTAAGTTAAATTACTTGTTTTCCCCAGTATCATTTTTATTTCCCATCTCTTCTGCAAAGATAAAATAAGGCTATGTCTTTTTAAAATACTAAAAACTTCTCCATTCTCCTTATTTGCCTCAGACTCTACAAGCCTCGGATAGGGATGGGAAAGAGCTCACTCCAGATTTTTCCTTCTTTGGCTCTCTATCCCAAGTGATCCAATTGTGTTTGGTCATAGCAGACACTCAATATGTGCTTGTTTAATTAATCAGTTAACTAGTCAGGTAAGCTGATTGCTTTTATCTAGGATTTTGTTCCATACCCTCCCCCCCAAAACCGAAGCAAAATTGTATCAGCAAGTTTCCGGATTACTCACTCATTCAATATTTTAGTACTTACTGGATATCAGACCTAATGCTAAGCAGTGAGCATACAGTAGTGAACAGGCCAGATGCGGCCCTGACAGTTTAGCATCCTTTGCCTGCCCTCCTGAGCACCAACAACTGGGTCATCTTCCCTAGGTGCCACTGAAGTGTCAGGCTTTAGCTCCTTCCTGCTGACCCATATCTATTGAATGTTGTGATATGACCACATAATACACATGTTTTAAAGAGATGAGTATAGGATAGTGGGGCAATGAATAGGGACATGGTAAAGTGAGCCGTGTTTATCAAGATCAAACTTTTTAAAAGCCAAGCGTAATATAATCAAAATTGTGTGGAAAAAAAATGGAAAGGTGCCACAGAAGAATGAACATAGGTGACCTGTAGAGGTGATGGGATTGTAGATGAGTCAGTTATGTTGTTACTTTATTATTTGTATAACAAATTTGTCTTAAGAGATGTCTAGGATAAATCATGGAAAAGAAGACTTGTAGAAATATATGTACTCTCAATGCATGACGTAAAGAACCTACCCACAAAGAACCTTTAATGTGGATGAGAAAGATCCATGGTTACAAGGACAGATCCAGGTTTGGTGGGGCCTGACGCTTTTACTTACACAAGTAGGAGTTCCCTCTGTAAGGAAAAACATGCAAAATTAGGAACCCCAAATCAGGAAGGAACCCATACAAGAGAGGAACCCTGAGTATGGCTTTTTGAGCTTTAAGGTAAATCACCCATGAACCACTCCAGGTTGGGGCATAGGAGGAATGTTAAAAGGCTGAAGGAAGAGTAATGAGGAAAAGTTTCAGGCATCCTGTTTGATATGTCAAGCTTTGGGTTTCCCTGCTACCTTTAAGAACTGTAACTTTTACCAAGTGGAACTTTTATTTCTAGAAGTCAGATTAGATTTAGCAAAATAGCATGGGGTGCAAATTCAGCAATGGTTATTTGGGATCAAAATAGGACATTTTTTTTTTTTTTTTAGATTGGAGAGGTTTTACCTGGGGATGGGTCTTGCAGACTTTGTTTTTTTTTTAATCTTTATTGAGATAGTGAAGAGTTCAAGGAATACTGTTTAATTTTCAAATAATAGTTATTGGTCTTAATCTATCGTAGGGATGAGGGACATTTTAAGAGCTCTTGATGCAGAAAACAAGCTACCAAAAGCAACATTGGGGTAAGGCAACATTTATTTATACTCCACCTTGTTCCAAAAAGGATCTATTTCTACTACACTAAAGTAAAATCAACTTTAAAGTATTAAATTGAAGATTTTTTCAGAAAAATTAGAAATTGATGACACTCCTTGAAGAGAGGGAACTTAAACTGATTCAAATAAATAAGGTTAATTAATCCTCAGTGCTGTATTATAGTTCTTTACTATACATAAAAAAAGCCCAATCCAATGCAGTAAACATTTATTGGTTGTCCTAGATTTGGAAATGCAAAGATAGAGTCATCATTACCAGTGCTATCAGAATTCTCTTTATTTAATATGAAGCTTATAGTGTTCCTCTTCTGTAAAATCCTTCAGAGCTGCGGTAGAAAAATGGGCAAGGTTTTGCAACAAAAAGAAAACTGCAAATAAACATGAAGAGAAGAAGTTCAGGAACAAATGACTGATATATACTACTCTAGATAAACTTAAGAAGCATTATGCCCAACATTAGGAGATAAATTATGAAACATCCACCTCATAGGTTACTGTGTAGCTATTTAAAATGATGATACAGATGTATATATGTAATGTCAAAAAGATGTTTATAGGGCCGGCCCGGTGGCGCACTGGATAGTGCACCGCTTGGGAAGCGCGGCAGCGCTCCCGCCCGAGGGTTCGGATCCCATGTGCAGACCGGTTCCCGCTCACTGGCTGAGCGAGGCGCGGGAGCAACACTGAGGGTTGCAATCCCGTTGCCGGTCCCCGGTC
>NW_007726986.1:350056-374060 GCF_000696425.1 Galeopterus variegatus | reverse complement strand
GTGGCGGGGAACGGAAAAAAAAAAAAAAAAAAAAAAAAAAAAAAAAAAAGATGTTTATAAATATAAATGAAGAGATTATAATTAAATATGTATAGAATTGAAAACATTTGTTTATACGAGTATACAAATGTATAGAAAAATGGCTGGAAGTTTACACAACAAATTGGAACATTAGTTATCTCTGGGTGCTAGGACTATTAGGTGTTTATTTTTTATTGTTTTTTGTTTATCCATATTTTCTAAAGTTTTAAAGTAAATGTATCATGTTTTATGGAGGAGAGCAATAAAAGTTTTTTCTAAAAAAAAAAAATCATTGACTCCTCATCACTTAAAACTACTTACAAGGATCTCTTGATATTAACAAAAATCCTTTGTACTTTCACACAATAGTGTTATACTTTTAATGTCTATTGACTGATAAAAATGATGACAAACAGCTGCTGTAACTTCTATACCATTTATACATAGCCTTGCATATATTATTACAGTGTCTATAGACATTTAAACACACACGTTTCAGGCTTATTTATTCAGTCTACGTTACAAAACCCTTTGAAACAACTCTGTTATCTGCAGGTTTGGAAGGACCAAACTAAAGAATAAACTCTACATTCTTTAGCTTGGTATCCAAGGCCCTCTTTATTACCATCTTCGTGTCTGTCCAAGTTCATGCCAGTTCACACAAAACTACTTGTTATTCTCTGACTGTCCCTGCTCCTTTATTCCATCCGCTTTTGTATATGGTATGCTTTGGGCCTGGCATATCCTTTTTACTTTATCTCTTTCAGGACATTGTTTGAAAATCATCCTTCTTAACGGCCTCCCAGATAGTTTAGATGTTCTGTTTTCTCTGCTCTTCAGCACTACAGGCATACATATATTGTAGCATTTATCAGATTGTATTGCTATTACTGCCTTGTGTATAATCCACAACTGGATTAGAAATTTTGTATATGTAGGGTTTGCACATTGCAACATGAAGAGGTGCTTGCAATAAATCTCAGTTGAATGAGTGCACAGAAAAAGACCCAGTCTGCCCTTAAGGGACTCACAGGCTAGGCTGGGTTAGCTCACTTGGGAGAGACCTGCTGGTAACACCAAGGTCACGGGTTTGGATCTCCATACCAGCCAGCTGCCAAAATAAATAAATAAAAGATGTGAATGGGTGTACAGAAGAGGTAGTGATTAATTTTGTCTAGTGATTAGGAATTGCTTCCCAAAGTAGGATCCATTTGAATTAGACTTTTTTTTTGCACATATAGCAAAGGTTTATTGAGCCAATATGACGATTGCAACCAGGAAGATGCATAGATCAGGTCACCCTGAAAAATTTGCGTTCTGAAGAGGACCAGCAGGGCTTAGCATTTTATAATCACAGGAAAGGGGGAAAAAAGAGGAAGGATAGCCCTTCTGATCACTTCATCAGCTTTTCTATTTGTTGTAGATAATGTATGAATTTCAGATTGTTATTAGGTTACCTCCTACATGCAGGGATTTAGGGTAATGGTTATTTTATTGCTTTCTGGGGCCATATGTATGCTTCTAAGTAAAATAGTCTTATGATACCATTTTCCAGGACAGGTGAATGTGACTGCTAGCTTATATAAAATCTCCCGAGGCTCTATAATTTAGCTGACCTGGTTAGCTTGGTTATCATTTTATCCCCCTTTTAATCAAAAGTCTTTCATCCAAAAGCATTGATGATCAACTCAGGTAGACATTTTTGGTCCCTTGTCCCTGGGAAGGCTCATTTCCAGAATGAATTAGACTTCTTTTGACGAGTTGAGAAAAAAGAAAGGGAGAGAAAAAGCCTCGCGTTCATTCTACAGAAAAAAGTGGATGACTCACCAAGTTGCACCCTGAACCTCTCCAGATATCCTTGCTGCCCCAATTTCCCTGTCTTCTCATTGTCAAAAATCACTGACAATAAATTTCCATGTTAGGATGCTGAATTGGCACTCTAATCTCATGGCAGAGTTTGCTTACCTGGCCAGGTATATGTTTGGGTGGTTAAGAAAAAGTGCTAGATGAGGCATGGAAGAACTGGTTTCTTCTACTGGCATTGTCATAGACTAGCTGAATACAGTGGATATATGATGCATCACTTAACTTTGTAATCATCAGTTTCTTCTTTTGCAAAATGATCATACCTCTCTTACCTAACTCATATAGTTGTTTAGAAGAATTTAGAACATGTAAAAGCACTTTATTAAACTGATAAACTGTACCAATACTCAGTTTATATCATTGCAGTAAAATCGTTTATATATTGTAACAAAAAAATAATGGAGATATTCTACTCCCCAGTTCTTGCCTGGATTATATTATTTCATTCCTGAAAACACTTCATGGCAGATGCCAGACCACTTCTATTGAGGGGCTTTACAGCTTCAGAAGAGAAGCATGACAGTGACCTGGAGAAAGAAATCTTGTCTCCCTTGTATAATCAGATCAGTGGTTTTCAAGTAATTGTAGGTAAAATATCTCGAAATCATAGAAACACAAAATATTGATGTATTTAATTACATCATAGCTTTACAGCTTCAGAAGAGAAGCATGACAGTGACCTGGAGAAAGAAATCTTGTCTCCCTTGTATAATCAGATCAGTGGTTTTCAAGTAAATGTAGGTAAAATATCTCGAAATCATAGAAACACAAAATATTGATGTATTTAATTACATCATACAAATCAGGACTAATTAATCCTAATTTTATTGGATTAAACCGTGCTTCTATTACATGTGCACAATAAAAAATAGTGGAGATATTCTACTCCCCAGTTCCTGCCTCAGTCTGAGCCCCAAATAGAGTGACTAGCTCTGTTTACTCCTATAGTAGTCGGGGTTCCCCAGAGAAACAGAACCAAGAGGATAAATAGATGTAGATAAGTGTGTGTGGTGGTGGTGGTGTTCTTGTTTTTCCATTAACCTTTTTTTATCTTAATTGAGGCATAATTGGTTGTACATATTTTGGGGTACATTGTTGACTATCATTATTGTATGCAATATGTGATGATCAAATCATTATTATTAGCATATTCATTTTTACAAATCATAATTATTCTTTGTGCTCCTTACCCAGTTTCTCCCTATCCCCCCAGCTCCCTCCCCCTTTCCCACCTCTAGTGACCATAGATTTGTTCTCTCCTTCTGAAAGTTCAACATATTGTTTTGGCCTGCCTGCCTGCCTTCCTTCCTTTTCTTTCCTTCTTTCTTAGCACCCACTTATGAGTGAGGACATGCAGTATTTCTCTTTCTTTATCTGGCTTATAGACACAGAGAGAGATTTATTTTAAGGAATTGACTCATGTAATTGTAGGAGCTGGCAAGTCCAAAATCTGCAGGGTAGACTGATTGGTCAGAGACCTAGGGAGGAGCTGATGTTGTACTCGAGTACGAAGGTCATCTGCAGGCAGAATTCCCTCTTCCTTGGGGGACCTCAGTCTTTTTAATAAGAACTCCAACAGGTTGGATGAGACTCACCCACTTATGAAAGGTACTCTGCTTTACTCAAAGTCTACTGATTTAAATGTTAATTTTTTTTTTTTTATAAATGCCTTCACAGCAACATCCAGACATGTTTGATCAAATATCTGGGTACCATGGCCTAACTAAGTTGACATAAAATTAATGATCACACTTACCAATTTACAAACCATAGCTGCTGGTTGGAAATGACTTCCCCTACCTTTTCCGTCAGTTATCCAGGACTTTCCTAAGGTATATGAATGTCCAAGGGGGTTGCTGGGTATGCTGTGTTAGGGAGACAGCATGTCGTGTGATGGCAGGACCTGCGGGCAGCATCTCTGAAGCACTAATGGATGAAGCCAAACTAGAATGGCTTGCTTGGACCAGCCAGTCCTGAGACCTGGATGGAGGTGCTAGAATGGATCCTCCGGTCAGTCTGTTGCTCAAGCACAGCAGTAAACAGCCCTTGCAAAGCAGTTCATATCCCTGTCCATTGTCCCCAGTGCCTGCCAGGCCTTAGACTGATCTCAAAAGGCAACATCAAGTGAGACTTAGGTGACAGCTCTCTCTTGGAACACTCAGAGAGCCTCTCCTCTTTCCCTTCTCCCCCAGGAACCCACTTTGAGATTTCCCCAGCACGATGGGGCAGATCATACTCACTTTCTTGCCTCCTAGGATAACACCAAAGCTCTGCCTGTATTTGCCAGGTAGCTTTTCCTTTTTGATCCTTGATCTCAGGAGATTGTTTCCATGGCTTTTTTATTCATATATGAATGTACTTCAAAAAATTCATGGAAAAATTAGTATTATCTTTCAATTCTATTTTTCCACAAACTTTTTGAAGAACCCTCATGTTCACTTTCTACCAACTCTATTTTTTTTCTTTTTGTTTCCTGGCACTAACTGGCAGACAGACATCAGCAGATATCAAAAGTGTAAGTAATATTCATTGGGACGATAACATGGAAGAAACTCTGTCCATTACCTTTATTTTTATTTTCTGTGAATTAGAAAAAGACCACCACTCTTCATTTTAGCCCTGGACATGTGGCTTCATAAAACCAAAATAAACTGATCTACTACCCGGTCCCCCTTGTCCAAACAACACCCCCATTCTGCATGACTCGGCTCCCTCAGTTGTTCAAGGTAACTAAGTGGGTGAGGGAGGGAAATGCCTCACGCACACATACCCTTTAGATTCTCTAAAAATATGCCCACAGTGGTTCAGATGCATCTTAATATTCACAAGAGGATTAGAGCAGACATTTAATTTTAAGAACAGATTCTTAGTTTTTAAAATCTTAATAAGATATATTAAATGATTCTGAGAACTGCCTGTGGGTCAGAGACTCCTAATCCCAGTTGAAACAAACACATTTAAAGAGCAAAAAAAAAAAAAAAAAAAAAAAATCTGCTAGGTGAGCAATGTATGCCTGATTGTCAGGCTAGGCTAATGTTGGAATCCTGCCAACGTCGCCAAGTGCGGAGCTCTTTTACCTGCCCGTAGTCCTGCCAACTGCCAATTGTCTAGCTAGGAATGGGTCTGGAGCTCACAGACCCCTCTAGCCCATTCACAGACTGGGTCACAAACCCTTCACATGCCAGGCTGGGTCCCCAGACCCCTCACACACCAGGCTGGGTCACCAGACCCCTCACATGCAGGTCTGTGATCTAGGTTACCAGCAAATAGGTCCTTGGAAGCCATAGGTTGGGGAGTATGGCCGTGCACAGCAGACGCCCAAGGCACTTGCCAGCCAAGGTGGTGGTGCTGCCCATGCACACTAACTCCACCCACACACACCCTATTTACAAAGTATGCACCATACCACCCCCAACCAGACAGACAGGCAGGGGGCCTGATCAAATTATTCTATTTTCCCAACACTTGATGTAGAAAAGAAAAAGAGAAGAAAAACTGGGAAATTCAGAAAAGCATTAAGAGGAAAGAAAACCCATAATTCCATATCAGATTAACATTTTAGTGTTCAGAAGTCAAAATAATTTGAAACATGATCTCCTTAACATATAATAACTTATTTCCCAACTACTCAATATTTTTTAAGTGATTGAATAAAACTATTCGCTACTTTATAGTTTAGTCAGTCCCCTATTGTTGGGCATTTTTTCCAGCTTCGTTATTATAATTTTTATTATTGTAAATCCTTGCATACATGTATTTTACTATATCCACACACGTGAAATAAATTCAAGGAAGTAGGATTGATGGGTCAAAGGCTATAAATATCATTAAAACTTTTGATAAGTATGGCCAAATTATCTTCTTGAAAATTATACTAATTTTCTCATTGGTGTGAGAGCGCCTATTTCTCTGAATCCTTTATGTAAATCATATTTGCTGATCTGATACACTTAAAATGGTATTGTTGGGGCCCAGAAAGTGATACCCCAAAGTGAAGGCCTCAGAAGCAGCCTCAAAAGCAAAGTTTTCCTCTGACCTTCTCCTGACCTCCTCCTTTCTCTTAGCCTCCTTCTCTCCTGAGGCAAACCATAGAAACTAGAAACCTCTTCCCCAAGGTGGGACATAGATATACTCTAATCTTTCTCCCTGCCTTTCTGTCTTGGAGCCGGCCATAAAGAAATTCTCTGACCTACCTAGTCTGATTGTAGGACATAAGACCCCCCATTCCAGAAAGGGTCCTGCCCTGTATCCTGGAGAAATGAATGCCACACAGAGAGACCAGGAAGAATCTGAACAAACAGGCCTTGCTGGGTTTCCCTACTGAGTCTACTAGCTTTAGATCATACATGTCTTCTCCAATCACATTTCTTCATGGCTGTGCCTGCTTCACAGAACCTAAGCATACATATGGACAATTTTCCCTATATCTCTGGGTCTTCATTCTTAAGGCTCCCGTGTCATGTAAAACTATGATATAAAAAAATTCATTATGGGGCCGGCCCGGTGGCGCACTGGATAGTGCGCCGCTTGGGAAGCGGGGCGGCGCTCCCGTCCGAGGGGTCGGATCCCACATACAGACCGGTTCCCGCTCACTGGCTGAGCGAGGCGCAGGAGCAACACCGAGGTTTGCAATCCCGTGGCCGGTCCCCGGTCCGGTACGGGGGCAACACTGAGGGTTGCGATCCGTTGCCGGACCCGGAAAAAAAAAAAAAAAGAAAAAAATTCATTATGGGGCCGGCCCGGTGGCGCACTGGATAGTGCGCCGCTTGGGAAGCGGGGCGGCGCTCCCGTCCGAGGGGTCGGATCCCACATACAGACCGGTTCCCGCTCACTGGCTGAGCGAGGCGCAGGAGCAACACCGAGGTTTGCAATCCCGTGGCCGGTCCCCGGTCCGGTACGGGGGCAACACTGAGGGTTGCGATCCGTTGCCGGACCCGGAAAAAAAAAAAAAAAAAAAAAAAAAAAAAAAAAAAAAAATTCATTATGCCTTTCCTTCATATTCAGGTGATTTTTCAGAGAACCTTCAGAAAGTTGAAGGATGTCTTCCCCTGGCCCCTACCAGTATCTTCTAGTTTCGGTTTGCAGTTCTTTGGTTATGAGATTGTTCTCTTTTATTCACATTTACTGGTCATTTTGAGGTTTCTTTAAGTATTTCCTGTGCAAAAGCTAAGTCTAAATCATCGTAGTAGCAGGGCTGTTACTCTGAATCCTGATTTGAAATCTTGGTCAAGGTATATTTTGTTGTTTTTCTAAGTCGTCTTTAAACAGTTTTCTTCGTTCCTTGGTTTCTGTTGACTTCTTTCCTAATAGCTGGAGCATGAATAATGCTTCATGGTTAATCAGATTTAGCATGCTGCAGAAATTGTTTTACTTTAGCTCTCTGAGAACAAAGCTATGATTTGGAGAGATTCCAGTGGTTTTCAAATCTGACCGACTTCACTTAGGCTCAATACTGCACGGAGAGTTTTCAAACGCACTACCAAAGCACTTGCCAGCTGTGTGGAAATTGCCTCTTGTTACTCGCTCATCTCCCCTACTGTAAGTATTTTGGTTACTGTTTTATCCCTAATACCCACACCTTGTCAGACACAGATAGGCACTCAGGAAATATTTGTGATGGAATGAATAAAATCCTGACAAGAATAAAGACTTTGTTATAAAAAAAAATCGAACTGCAAATAAAATAGAAGAAATTACGGACGACTTTTTCTCTCAACTCAGTATGGGTAAAAACTATCTTAAGAGCCAGGGAGGAAATCACATGGAAAAATATGAATTTGATTACATAAAAATGTTAAGCTCTATAGATCTAAAAAATTGCAAACTGAATTGAAAGAGAAGTATCAAACTGGGAAAATATTTGCTAAATATACAATATATCAATATGGAAATAACTGAGGGGGGAAAAATCTAAGATATTCTGGTACAAAAATGAGAAAAAAAGTTAAAACAATTCACCAGAGAGAAAGTACGAATGACTAACTGCCATAAGGTAACAAAGAAAAACCATTTTCTAACAACTGTTATTAACAAAAAGAAAAAAATTAATTGTAGTACTCGTTGCTAACTAGGGTGCAGTGAGCTGGCCACACTCTTTCTTACTTGGCTCTAGATCTACAAAGCCAAGTTTTTAAAACTCAAAGGTAGACATTGATTCAGTTTCTCTTCCTGCATTTTAGCTGTTGAGACCCTACCTTAGGAGCAGTACATAACAAAATCCCTCCATGCCACTAAAACAATGGGAGAGGGGTAGGAGGACAGAGAACTGAAAACTACAATTAGATTAATATTCAAGTATTATTCTATTACAAGTAGGTAGGATTTGAGGGGCATTTTCTACATATAGTCCATCAACTCTTTATCGGTAGGATTTGAGGGGCATTTTCTACATATAGTCCATCAACTCTTTATCTCAGTCACCCATGCCTTCAATCAAAGAATCATCAGTGACTACTGATAATTTTGAAATTAGTTATATTATTGATACTGCTTTTTACTGGGTATTGGTTTCCCAGAGGTACAGCATGAATACTGGAATGAAGGAAGCATCAACTTTGTCATGGATAGCCATGTAATATAAATAAAAATTTACTGTTCCAGAATCTTCTCCCTTTCTTTCAGAAAGCTATCGGTTTCTCAGCAGACTTTTGTAAGATTTTATCATTAGCACGGGCCTCAAAACAAAAAATTATAAATCATGTCAGTTTCAGTTTCAAAATGTTTTTTTTTTTTGCTTGCTAATCATAAACCACAGTGGTAATGTCTGCAAGAGCAGGGTGCCATGTCACAAAAGATCAGTTTGGCTTCAGAGTCTCTTGTTATTTTCCCTACATGAAGGACAGATTTTTTGTTGTTGTTGAGGCAGGACCATAATTTGCATCTGGTAGGACAATGGGCCATATTCTCTTCTGTCCACACACAGAGCTACATTGACAACAGCAAGAGTTGCTCAAAGACAGAGGCAGAATTTGGATCAGCCAGTGCTAAATTCAGCCTGATTTTAAAAAAGCAAATGGTCCAATTAACATCTAGTGAAGAGCAAACCAGCTAGTGGGTTTGGAAGTTGCCTTTGAAATTTCCTAAATTTTCCTTTGAAATTTCCAGCCCAGTGAGTGAAGTAATTCCAGACTCTAATGAGTTTCAGAGGCTTCTCCGACTATAAATAAGAAGCAAAATGATTGTCTCTATTGGATCCAGGACTTTCTGTGGTAGTAGATAATTTATTGTTATGTTCTATGTCCTGATTTTTCCTTTGTGATTGATGAGTTCTCTTCTGTTTTCAGAAGTCATTTCTAATATTTACTTTTCTTCAAAGTGACCCTGAAAGATAAGTCAAAAATTCCATACCTGCTTTCCACATGGGGAAGCTGGGGACCCGAAAGTTGAAACAAATTTCCTAACCTCACAACAAGGAACTCTGGGTTCTCACGCGGTTATGGAAATTTAGTCAAAATGGAAATGAAAGTTCTTCCTTTTGTTATGTACTTCCTTCATTCATTTCTGTTTATTTAAAATGAAATCCTTTCCATCCATCAGTTCTTAGGAGACTGGTTTTTGACACACGTGTGAGTAAATTTAGAATCCCCTCTAATTGGAACCATTTTTCTCCAGGACACCCCAGTCATCAAATTATGGGGAGCCTCTTCTCAGGCCTCTTCTCCTCCTTGTAAGCACAGCCCTCTTCTGGCTGAGCAGATACTTGTTGATAGATTTCACCAATACTATAAAGATGGTTTAGAGACCGATCTGTTTAATTGCTGGCTCTAAAGTATATTATACTGTCTTTGAAACCCACACATTCAGGCATTTTTTTTTTCTAAGTAAAGCTGATTAAACATATTTATTTTCAGAGTTTCCTTGTTTAATTTTAGGTTTCAAGATGTTTTGATTATCTGAATTGGGAAAGAAAGCAATTTAACCTTGATGAAGGGGAAGAGGTAGAGAGGGAGTTCATTGATATTGTGAGTTTTAGATTTTCTCAAGGAAAAAGATAAAAAAAAGGGACAATTCTATCTTTTAAGAGTACAGAATTCTTGAGCTCTATGACATGCTTCCCTTTTCGTAGAATGAAGTTCGATGGAATCTTAGTGATTTTTCAGTCCAACCTCCCCTCCTACAGATGAAGAAACTGAATTCAAATAAGTTGTGCCATGTTTTAGAGATGTTCCCAGTCAATATGAATAAATTTGCCTTATTCTTTTTAAAAGTTGCATAACATTGTATAAAGATGTACCTTCATTTATTTAGCCATTTTTCTTAGAGGAATATTTTGGTTATTTCCAATTTTTTTTACTGTTATAAACAATGTTGCAATAAATAACCTTGTAGGTGTATCATAGTTCAATGTGTGAGGATTTTTATAGGACAAATATCAGAAGTGAAGTTGAATTTTAGTAGAAATAATCCTCCCATGAGATTGTGTCTGTGGCTGCACATCCTCACTAAAACTGGATATTATCAATCTTTTGATTTGATCTGTCTTTTAAATAATTGTGGTCTTTCACATTTAGCTCACTAATCTATCTAAGGTTTACTTTTATGTAGTATGTGAGGTAGGAGCCAAACATACTCTTTTTCAATATTTAATATGAGAGGAGGAGCAGAGCACTAGGCATGAGAAGAGTAAAGAAAGCAACTGACGGTGACCCCAGGTTGCATAATCCACTCTGCAAAATGAAAGCCCTGCTGGTGATCAGACCTGTCTCCTGTGGCCACCTTAGAAGGGTAGTTAGGGACCACTTATTGTTACTGTAAAGTTGCATCATATATGCGCATGGAGATTTAATTATTGCAGGCTTTTAAGTTTCTGATGGCCAGATACTAGCAATTGATGGACATTTTAAGGGGCTTTTCAATGTAATTTTGCCTACAGTTATTTTTACCTTCCATGTTGACAATAGAACCTAGAATGTCCCACCCACCCCCTATCCCCGCCCCGGCACTGCCAACAGATATACCCAAGTTGGGACTAAAGTATGCTGCCTTTTGAGGGTTTCATTGTGTTCGTCACCCACAACCTCCAGGAAGCTTATCAAAATATTCCTTCCAATCACATATGTGCACATATAGTATGCGTTTTCTCCACCTCACATGTTTGGAGTTTTGGAGTTTTCCAGTGCTTTGTTTTGTTTTGTTTTTTGCACCCCTTATGGATTGTTCTTCCTGAGCCTCAGAATTCTCAAGATGGTGCTCTGGGTAGCCATTACCAATTGATCAAAGTTGGTACACTGGTGAAATCAGTTTGTCATCTCTGGTCTAGGTCATTGGTAGTAAATGTCCCATGGTAGTGGTGGGAGACTTTTGTCCTGAGACTTTATGTTTTATTACCATGATGTATATCAGTGATCTTGCTCATGAATGTGAGACAAGGATTATTGGAGGCGTCTGGCCACCCGTGGAAAGTCATAATGTAACTCTTTGGGGAAGAAGGCCCTTCCTTTTTCCATTAAAGGCTGAGATGAGTCATACGTCTTCCTACTTTCCATAGAAGGACAGAGTCAGTGATATGATTTCAAATCAAGAGTTCAGAGGTTGCAGAAGGAAGGTATAGTAGATGCCTTTGGTGCCCACTCATATCTGCTAGGCACTCACTGCTATCTTAAAAGTGGTTTCTGTGACTCTGCCTAAAGACTGGCTCTGGCTGCAGGAGCTCATGTGGCTTGTGCAAAGGACGGGTGGAAAGGGCTGGGTAATCTATGCTTTCAGGAGCAGAACTCAACCAATAACAGATGGGAATTCTGGTACAACGCTCTGGTAGTATAACTCCCAGGGGTACTCCTTGCAGTTTCCCAGGAATCTCCCAGTTGCCCCAGTGGTAACCAGCTTGTTAATGCATTGTCTCTATAGACTGCCTTTCCTTCCCTGTCTCACATCCCCATTCCTCTACTGAGATCTCCTTCCCAATAACCTACCTGTGCTCTAGGTCTTGTCCCAGAATCTATTCCTCAGACAACCCAATCTAAAACAAGCGGGAAACATCACCTTTGTAGTGGGGAATGAAATATCCTTTTGAGAACTGATACTAGCTAACAAGCACTTTTAAGGAGCTATCTGTAAGTAATAAAGAATTTTAATTCTTCATTCTGTAAAGAGATGCAAAGACTTATCTTGGGGTAGGGTGGGGGCATCTGTTTTTGTAGCTGCGAGGAAGCTATAAAAGCAGGGGATGAATCCCTATTCTACCTGACACCTAGCTGAACCAGTGAGTAGGCTGAGATGGCTGGGAGAACTCCCAGGCTTCCTGTGCCATGTGCCCCACAAGAGCCTGGGACTTCAGGGAGAATGTATTAGTCCCTTTCTGTTGCTTATAACAAAATATATGGAACTGGGTAATTCATAAGAAAATGAAACTTATTTGCTTACAGTTTCAGAGGCTAGAAAGTCCAAAGTCCAGGGAACACATCTGATGAGGGTCTTCTTTGGTGGTGGCTTTACAGCAATGCAGGGGTCTCACATGGCAGAAAATTGTGGTGCAGAGAGAGGGAGAGACTCTCACATACTCTCCTCTTAAAACCCTCAGAACCATGCTCCTGACCACCATTATTAATCTGTTCACTACGGCATTGTCCTACAATCTAATCACCTCTTCAAGGCTCCACCATTCAATTACCATAATAGGACTCCCCACCCTCTTTACACTATCACAGTGGAAACTAAGTTTTGGGGGACATCAATCCATAGTAGAGAGAGTCCAGGCTCAAGCACCAGGAACTGTACTAGGGGTAGTAATGATAAATAAAAGATTACATTGTGATTTTCTCCATTTAAAAAATTGTGAATAGTAAAAAAAAAATAATCCAATTTAAAAATGGGTAAATTAACTGAATTAAAAAACATTATAAATATGTCCTTTTTGGGGGGGAAAAAGCCACTTTAGGATTGCCAAATGTCATTTGATGGAAAGGCTGTCATTGTTCTTAGGTTTTGTCTTTTAAATTTAAAAAAATTGTTTAAATATTCATATTTTTATGAAATGATGTTAATAGAAGGTAGAATTTTTTTTTTTTTTTTTTTTGTCTTTTGTCTTTTTTCCGTGTCCGGCAACGGATCGCAACCCTCAGTGTTGCCCCCGTACCGGACCGGGGACCGGCAACGGGATTGCAACCCTCGGTGTTGCTCCCGCACCTCGCTCAGCCAGTGAGCGGGAGCCGGTCTGTATGTGGGATCCGAACCCTCGGACGGGAGCGCCGCCGCGCTTCCCAAGCGGCGCACTATCCAGTGCGCCACCGGGCCGGCCCAGAAGGTAGTATTTTAATAATACTCTTATTTAGCAGAATTAAAGGGGGCCACCCATTTTTCACTCTCCCCCTTTTGTGAGGGGGATCATGAAATCCTAAACTCTGGGAGCTACTGATTACAAACCCACATGAACACACCCTTTCTGTGACACAAGAGTTTATATAAGCTGGCCACATTGTAAAGCCAGTGTGTGACCGGTCCCTAGCATCATAGACCAACCTGACTAACATGCTTAGGGGTAGAAGGAGCAGAGGCACAGACTTCTCATGAAGCGTTCTCCAGGGAGCCAGGTGGCTAATCCCTGTCCCCTCATGCCCAATGCCTGTCCCTGGCTTTTTGCCTGTCCACTGAGATTTCTCTAGGAAATTTCTAAGCTTGTGACAGGCCATTAGAATGCTTTGCCTTGTCAGCACCTAGACATGAGGGAGAACAGAACCTACTGAAGTTCTCAGTCAAGTCACTGGGCTCCTAATGCCCCCTGTGAGGGGCTCTCACTCTGGAAGAGAGCCTGCCTTAAAGTAAAGGCTGTCTTTGTTTTGATGATGTTGTTTTAACTCCTCTGAGGTCAGAATTTTACTCTATTGTGAAGAGTTATTGCAAGGTATCAGTGTCACTCCACGCCTCAAATATATTCCTCCAATAATTGTCATTGTTCATCTGCATAAAAATAAAATTCAAGCCTATTCATGATTTTAAATTGATAAAACCCAAAGGCACTGTTAAATAAGGAACACACCTTTGGACATAGTAAGTGAAAATGGCTGAGAATGTTCTCACAAAAAGAGATACTGAAAGAATGGGGCCCGGCCAGTCAGCTCAGCTGGTTACAGTGTGGTCCAGGGTTTGATCCCTGTACTAGTCAGCCGCAAAAAAAAAAAAAAAAAAAAAAAAAAAAAAAGAATGAAAGGCCTGGGTAATTTTTGTTGTTGTTGTTACCAGGTGATTTTTTAAAGAAATTGAGTACAGTACTGTAAATGAGGTCAATCAATTACATAAAAACAGAATGCCTATTTCCTGGGCTCTGCGAAAATGAATTAAATGGGGGCAGCTTTTAAAACTAGATAAAATGAGTGGGAGAGTCTTCTTGTCTCTACTTACATACACAGATTCCATCATGGAAGATCAGAGGCGTTGCTCTCCAAATTCTTAGACAAATTGCTCCTCTTGGAAAACACCCTTGTTTTCCGTAATTAGTAACTTCATAGTGCGTCTCTACTCTAGGGGGCAATGTGACCAGAAGGAGCCCTGGATGGGGAGTCAGGAGACCCAACTCACTTGGCCACTTTAGAACTGAGAATCCAGGTGAATCGGTTTGCTGGGGCTGCTGTAACAAAGTACCACAAACAGTGACTTAAACAGAAGTTTATCGTCTCACAGTTCTGCAGGGTAGAAGTCTGAAATCAAGGTGTTGGTAAGATTGGCTCCTTCTGAGGGCCTGTGAGGCAAGGATCTGTTCTAAGCCTCTCTGTTTGGCTTGTAGATGGCTCTTTGTGTTCACATGGTGTTCTTGTATGCATGCCTCTGGGTCCAAATTTCCCATTCTTATAAAAATACTGGTGGAAATGGATTAGGGCCCACCCCATTCACTTCATTTTAATTTGATTACCTCTGCAAAGACCCTATCTCCAAATCGGTCACGTAGTGAGGTACTGGATATTGGACCTTCAGTATGTGAACTTAAGGGAAACACAAATCAACCCATAACACCAGGCAAGTTCTCTGGCTTTGGTTTCCTCATCTTTAGAGGAGAATGTCAGCCTTAATGCTCCTTAAGGGTTCTTTCAGTCCCAGTGTTCCAAGAATCATTCAGCCCTTTTGAAGCTGCCAAGCCTGGCCCCGCTATCCAAGGGGCTATAAATATAAGAATTTTCCTCCTGGGGCCTGTCAGCCAGTCTTGGAGGGTGGGAAATGAATAGGGAAATGCTATGAGGGTGGGGCTTTCCTCTAACCTTTTGTCATTTGCATGTGTTCTGTAACCGGACAAACATTCAGGGTGCGGTAAAGTGGGGGTCCTGACATCCTAAAGCAAATAAGCAAATAACACTTGTTCTTTTCCAAATCCTGAGGTTTTATGTGCTCCAACTAGAGATGACAAAATAGTTCCAAGAGAGCTGCAGTGTTTTGTTCTCCCTGCCAATTCATTAGCAAACAGAACGGTTGCTGGGCTATAATCCAGCCAGGCTGACAGCCTTTCCCCAGTAAAAGAAGGACAAAACTGGAGCTGGGTCTGTACAGCCAACAGGGATCAGGAGGGCTCAGATGTACTGACACGCTGGCAGGAAGAAAAAAAAAGAAAGAAAGAAAGAAAAGAAAGTTGGGAAAGTTTATAGAACTAAAGAGGTCATCCAGTTTCTTCAAGGGACTCAAACAGGATGGTAGGAAGGAGAGGCTGTAGGCACGGTGATAACACTAATTGGGATCTGGCTAGTATCATTTTCGGTGAGAATTTAGAAAAATTGGGGTTTGCTTACCTATAAATAAAAACCATCGGTTTTAGAAACCTAAACTAAGAGCATGTGTGCAAAAAAGAAACCTATATAAGGAAGCAGAGCTGGACTGTAGTTATGGAGGCCCAGGAACAGCCCACTTCCTTTCTTTGTGCCTTTTTTATTCATCTCTAAATGTGGAGATGGTAATACAATTGCACTCTTCTCAACCTAAAAATACTTTTCTTCTGAATCACCTGACAAGTTTTTTATTTTTCCCTGCATGGTGCTTATATCCAGTAAGAGACCTTCTAGAGCCACTTCATCTGTCTAGCAGGTCTTGCCGGAAGTTTCTAGCACTCCAGATGCTGAATGCAGTCAGTCCACAGCTCCATCACTAACCCTGACTATCCTTCTTGTCTTAAGAATGTACCAAACCTTTACATTCAAGCTGTTTTATTAGGTGCTTCTTGGGCTTTCTTTCCAAGCAACTTATCCATTACTACTTTAAGACTTTCCTTGCAGCTTTTATAATATTAAAGAGTGAGCCTTGGATACTGCTTTATGGCTTTTGAAAAGCCTGCGTATTGTATGTCCATGTCTTATCTTCTGTTTCTACCATGTGCAGCAGTGCAGGGCAGGGGAAAAAGCCATTCTGTGGTCCTGCTCCCAGCTTCTTGGAGGCTGGACATGTGCCTGATGGGGCAGGTACATTCCAGGCTACACAGTGGCTGCATGAGGTCTCTGCATGCAGAAAACCAGGTTGCCAATAAGCTCACTGTGAAAGAAAAGTCTGGAGTTAATGGGTTGAGACTGAATTATAACACATGCAACAACTTATGTACCTCTAAATGCTGTTTTGCTGTCTCTCCCCATCTATACTCTCAGACACTGACTCCTAGATCCTCCCCAGTTAAATAGGACTCTAGGATACTAACCCTGCACCTTTAGAAATCATACCCATTTATTTATTTATGCACTCATTGAAAAGCTAGGATTGGGTGTCTCCCAGCTACTGAGCATGGTGCTCAGTCATAAGGATGCACAGAGTAACAGCAAAGGCTTCTTGCCTCGGAGGAACTCCTGACCCACTGTCTCCTCTGACGCATTGAGGGCTTATGGAATCAGGTTTGGACTTTGACTTTTTGAACTTGTAGTACCCATACTTCCCAGGAAGCATGGGACTTCCTTCCTAATGCAGAGCATGGATATCTGCCAAATCCCTGTACTTGACCAGACCTGTAGTCCTGACTCCTAGTTCTTCCTGTTTCTGTGTGAAGCCTAGCACAATAGCCCTTTTGCCTGGAGTTTCCACTTGAGTGGGAAGCTCTGTTCACGTAGTGAAGGCTGTATACCACAGCTTCTGGGCCTAAGGAGATTCTAAGACGTAGCCTCTGTGGAACCTCTGTCCTGTTTGTGTCCTCTTGGGTCCACCCTCAGGCTGACCACCACTGGTCTATGGTAGAACTATAAGAGACTGAGTATATGAGTGCCCACCTGTGACAAGTGAAAGTAGAGCAAAAGGGGCATGTTTAGTCTCAGTTGAAGTTCAGCCTGACTGAATTGTCAGAGTGGTGTCTCGTGGTGATGCCCCTGACAGCCCCCTGGGGTCTGCCCAGCACAAGTTCCTTGGCCATCCTTGCTGCTTTGCCTCCTGTCAGGGTGGGGAGGGACGGGGGGCTGTTATTGTGTAGTGATGTGCAGAGCAAGGCAAGTGGGCACTGGGCACAGCCTCCACCTAGGAGGCAGTCACACCTGGAGAGCAGTCTTGCCAGAAAGGCCTCACCTGACTCTAACAGTGAGGAGCTAAGCAGACATCCAAATGTGGACATTCTACAAAACAATTGGCCTAGGTTCTTCAAAAATGTCAATGTCAGGGAAGATTTTTTAAAAAGCAAGTGAACTGTTCTAGATTAAAGAAAACTAAAGAGACATGACAACTAAATGCAATGCCTGATCCTTGACTGGATCTTGGATTGAAAAATATATACCCATAAAGGACATTATCGGGACAATATGTGTGTGTGTGTGTGTGTTTGTGCATATGCATGTGTAGAAAGAGGAAGAAAGAAAAAAAATGTGGCAAAATGCTAAAAACTAAAAATCCAAGTGAAAGGTATATTGTTATTTATTGCACTGGTTTCTTAACTTTGCTGTAGGTATGAAATTTTTCAAAATAACAAGTTTAGAATTCTAGTATAATCAGTGGGTAAACAGGTGGTAAGAGGGGAAAGAATGGCAAGAGAGGCTGGCAGGAGCCAGGTGACAGTGTGGCAGCCCCAAACAGCTTCTGGGCCAGAGTCTAGTCCCAGATTAAAAAAAAAAAGGAACCAGGCAAAAAAACTAGGCAGGCAGACTAGCCACAAACACAGGGAACCTGCAGCTTAGCGCACACCTGGAAGCCTCCGGTCAGCCCCATTGTCTGGGGAGCGGGTATGGGATCAGCAGGCAAATTCTGGGCCCCTCAACAAGTGGCCCAGATTTTGCCTTACCAGATTAAGTTATTGATTAAGCCCACAGACATTACTCTAATTTCCATCTTTTCCCATCTTTTCTGCCTTCTATTCTCTATTTGTAATTCTTTCTGACTGTCCTTGTTCCTCTCCTGGTTTTCTGCCATTGTGATGTGTGGAAAACATTACAAGACTTCTCTATAGGGTCTCAAAATGCCTGAGTACAAAGAAGAAAAAAATCTATCAAAGCTGGTTTTGAATTGACTAGTGTGACACACAGTTTCCAAAGGTCACAGAGCTGAGTGCTAACGTGACCAAGCTGCCAAGCCCCTTGGCTTCAGCATTCCCTGGCCTTTCCATATGTGTTCTGGCTCTTAAAGGAATTGCTGTTTTCTCCTTTCTGAGTTTTTCATCTCATCTGTGCTGAGTACAGCTTCCCAAATTCTGGACAGGCCAGCATTGTCGCTCTCTCCTCTCGGGGGCTCCTGAGTTGTCTCCCCCGTACATGGGAATGTGCAGTGTGGGAGGTCAGCCAGGGGTTGGGGCGCTGGATCCAGCCATACTGAGCTCTGCTCAGCTTCCACCATGTGGCTCAGTAACAAAGCAGCCATGATGAGTGTTGCCAGGCCCATGTGCTGGGAACCAGGAGCAGATGATTTCCCAGTGTGAGTAAGAAAAACAGCAACTGAGTTTGCTACAACTGTGATTAACGTGCAGGCTTCAGCCCAGAGATGGCTCCTTCTGAGAAACAAAAACATTTGCAGAAGTTGATTCTAGACAAACCCCAGTGGTTTTCAATCTCAATCTCTCTCTGTCTCCCCCAACCCCTCTGTTTTTTTTTAAAGCAGCAAATCCCTCTGTCCAAATATAAATTTTAGGCAAGAAACAATACACAAAAGAGATCAAAACTCAGCTTATCTGATTTTTTTTGTGGGGACTGTGGACCTATGTCACCCCTCCCAGTAGCCCAGGATACTTTCAAAGCATGATGAGGGCCCTCACAGAATCCAGAATGTGAAAACCGTGGCTTGGGCCTCTCATCTCCCCACACAGAGGAAACTGTCCCTGATCATGTCTTCTCATGTGCTCCTCGAACAACACCCCACCCAAGCTGTTTTCATGCCTCAATATGTACCAAGAACATTATGAGATGAGATCTGTTATACTTTTTTTCTAAAAGTCCAGAAAGTATCCTTTGATGGGAGATAAAAAACTTATGATACCCTCAAAAAAGAGCCTAGGCCTGAACTTAATGCATTTCATCCTATTAGAAAAATAAAGGTGTGACCGCATGATCTCATTTTTCTTGGAGTTGAAAGGCAGTGTTCATGGATCCTCCCCTCGCCTCCCCTCCCCTCCCTCCTAAGACAGAAGAACCCCAGGGCGTGGCTGCCCTTGCAGGTCCTGCTGCACTGGCTTTCTGTTAACTCCACATCTTGGATCCAACTGAACTTGCTTCATTTTTTGGTTGTTACACACTGTATCAGCCGCTTACTTTTCCTGCTATTTACTGCTAGTTACATTTTCATCTATAACCAAAAAAACGGCATGGGATAGAAAATTGTGGGAAAGTTCATCTCTAAAGCAATGGAAAGTTCCCAAATGTGAGAACAACATGGCAATCTGTGGTGGGAAAGGCCACTAAACGGCTCTATTACGTCAACGGTAACAATAGCAAAGATTCTTGAGATGGAAAAAATGTTATTTTATAGGGCTACCATTCATCCCAAAGGAACAATGTGTTTTTAGTCATTCAAGTTAGGTTTGACTCATTGCTCAACTACCTAGTTATTTTTCATTTTATTTTTATTAACGTTTGGACTATTTTCCTAGTTCACACTAGCAAAAGTGCTGTACACTGTTAACATGCAAATAGTGATGTCTCCTGCTCTTGTCTTCACCCCTAGTTATTTTTCATTTTATTTTTATTAACGTTTGGACTATTTTCCTAGTTCACGCTAGCAAAAGTGCTGTACACTGTTAACATGCAAATAGTGATGTCTCCTGCTCTTGTCTTCACCTCTAGTCCCCATCGTAGTCCCTTCTGGAAGTCCCCAGGAAGCATCTCACCTGAGCTCACAAAAACCTTCAGGACCACCATGGGCTACCACCACTGTTTTCTTCTTTTGGTCCCTCTTCAGTGATGTCAACTGCCAGGCCTTCATTGTGGCTGTGTGAAGACATTTCAAGGCTGTCTCCAACGTCCTCAATCAACTACCCCCTACAGGCACGTTACCACAGCCGCCATCCTTGCCACACTGACAATAGCCTTCAGTATACCAGGATGGAGATGAATATTCTGGAAGTCATGAAATTTGTTGTCCAAATGGGAGAAAGCCTTCTTCCCTTTTGTGTAATAAGTCTAATATGAGCGGATTACTGAGGCAGTGCTACCTGGCATCCAGTCTTAGAGTTTTTAGCAAAAATAATGCGTTCAAATTTTATGCACAGGCCTTTCTCTTCTGGGATTCAGTCCTGAGTACAAAGAGGCAGGACTAGAGTTTGGGGAGTCCAGTGCATTCACAACTGTGCTTCCCACCAGAAGGCTTAACGAGCTTTTCTGTTTCAATCTTTCTTCCCTTAAATGAATTCTCTCTCCAAAGCTCATAGGTCCCTCTTAAAAATCAGATTCTGGCTGTTAAGTTTACCAAACAGGCCCAGACATGTCTGAACCCCAGCAGCGGATGGCTTAAGCTTAAGCTAAGGCCACTGCTACATGACTTTCAGCGTCAGATTTACTGCAGGCTCTTTTAGCCATCAATATGAATGCTTAAAAGAAAATAAAACCGGGTAACTTTGGTTACATCAATGATTCATTCCAAAGTGAGTCATTTTCTTTTGCCTTTCCCTTATGTGCTCTTGGATGTTGAGTGGCAGATTAGTGAGATTATTACTGATTATTTAATTCCTATCCATTAACTAGATGAATATGAAGTGTATCATTCCTATTTCTCTATGTCAGCATTCTCTTTAGCAAAATAAATGTACTCAAACAAACCTTTACGGGGAGGTAGAGAAACTGGAGCCCTCCAACTGAGCTAGTGGGAATGTAAAATGGTACAGCCATTCTGGAAATCAGGTTGGCAGTTCCTCAAAAAGTTAAACATAGAGTTACCATATGACCCAGCAATTCCACTCCTAGGTATACCAAGAGAATTGAAAACATATGTTCATACAAAAACTTGTATACAAACATTTACAACAGCATTAAGCATCACAGCCCCAAAGTGGAAACAACCCAAATCTCCAATCAAGTGATGGATAGAGATATTCAAAATGTGATATGTTCATGCAACAGAATACTATTCAGCCATATAAAGCAATGAAATATTAACACATGTTACAACTTGGGTGAACCTTGAAAACACTATGCGAAGTGAAAGAAACCAGACACAAAAGGCCACATATAGTATGATTCCATTTATATGAAACGTTCAGAATAGGCAAATCCATAGAGACAGAAAACAGATTAAGTGATTGCCAGGGACTGGGAGGAGGAAGGAGTGATGAGTGACTGCTAATGGATATGGGGTTTCTTTTTGAGATGATGGAAATCTTCTGAAATTAGATAGTGGTGACAGTTGCATAATCTTGTGAATACACTAAAAATCACTGAATTATGCACCTTAAAGGGTAAATTTTATGGTGTGTGAATTATATCTCAATTTAAAAACTGAATCTTAACTACATGTTAAAAAGTCAGCACAAAAAAGACCTTGCTTTTTATAGGAAAAATTAAATAGTTGCCTTTGTTTACAACAAATTGCAGCTTTCTTGTAAAAGGCAAAATCTTTTTAAAGCCCAAGTAGAATAAATTTTTTCTTATTCATTCGTTCAGTAAATATTGGGCATATAGTATGGCCACAAGCCAGGCATTGCAGAGATACTGGTGACCAAAACAGATGTGGTCCCTGCCGCACAGAGAGATACAGGCAGTTTCCACACAGTTTGAAAAGGCTAACAGAACTGAGGTTACCAGAGGTGGGAAAGGGGGACGGGAAGGGGGTTGAGTGAGAAATTGGTAAAGGGCCACAAAAAATGGTTGCATTGTGTAATGTTGAATATACTCTCCTGATATGAACATCCCATATTGCACATGGGTATTGATATTCAACACTGTACCCCACAGATATGTACAATCAGTTATGTTTCAATAAAAAAGAATTATAAATCAATAGTAATTAAAACAATGTGGTCCTGACAAAAAAAGAAAGAAAGAAATAGGCTATGCCCAGGAAAGCCCAAGGCTCTGTGGGAGCACATAAAAGGAACACCGAACTCACACGTAAGGGCTCAGGGAAATCTTTCAGGAGCCCTTGACTCCTAATAAAGACCTGAAGTTGAGCCACAGACAGATACAGAAGGAGAGGAACAGAGGGATGAGTGTTCCAGCAAGAGGGAAGGGCACGTGCAAAGACCCTGAGGCAAGAGAGAACATAGCGTATTCTGGGAACCAAAAATAGTTCAGAATGGCTTTTGAGAAAAAGGTCCAGTCTAAACATTTGGTCTGAATGGAGTACAAACTATTATGTTTAGGGGTTCAGTAATTTTTCCAGAGCTCCAACTTTTTCAAACCTTACTCTGTGTGTCAGTTAGGATGTTTTTAGCTGCAAGTCTGACTCTCACAGGCTTAGAGATTAAGAACATTTATTATTTCACATAACAGGAAGACTTGAGGTAGGGTGGACTTCAAGTTTGTCTTTAGGGATCCAACTTCTCACTCTCTCTCTCCCTCTCTTTCTCTGCTATCCACCTGCTCACCTTCTTTCTAAGGCAAGTTCTCCTCAAGACCACATGACCTGGGAGACATGCTGCCCTGTCCTCTTTCAGCAGGAGAGATTCTTCTCTTTTCTAAGCCCACAGCCAGCAAGACTCCTCTGACATATCATTGACACAAATTCCTGAATGACCCCTGGCAAGAGAGGAGGAGTTATCCTTAGTAGCTTGGATTCATCACTAGCAGTGGAACGAACACTGGAGAGTCAACCTTGATGCGATCATGCTGTGGACCCTAAACACAGCCTTGGGCTGGCACTGCATTCACCAGCAGTGGATGGACCTGCCATGGGGCCCGTGTCTCACTTTTACCTCCAAAAATATATCCAAGTCCATCTTCAAAGCATGACGTATAATGTGGTTTTTATTGCAGGTTTTGTGAGAACTGGCTATCATACTGACAAACTTCCTAAAAGTTATCTTTAAACCTCTCTTTCTTTCCTCAAATTTCCACTCCTCACCACAACCACCACATCTCCTTCTCCCCCTCCCCCACCCCTACCAATCTTCCTCCTCAGACCTCTTACAGCCAGACTGGCTGTTACCTCTTTTCCCACTCCCTTTCTTTAAATCACTCAGCTTGCATTTTCTATCCAGCAGGAACCAGTCTCCCTGGCCCCTGCTGTTCCTTCCCATGCTCTCCAGGGCTTCAACTCTTGCCCTGCCTTAGGAAATCAGCAGGAGGTCTACAAGCTGACTTCGGTGTTTCTATGCACAAAAACCTGTACCCTAATTGTTTCAAACTCTTTCAACTCAACAGGCTTATTAATCATCAATCATTATTAAAAACTGTGGATAAATCACACAAATTTTAAATAATATTGAAGTTCATTTTTTCCACATAGAACAATTTGTGTGAAAAAATGAACTTCAATATTATTTAAAAATACCACAAACCAAGTCCAAAGATAAACAAAAAATTGGGAAATAGTTATAAAATACATTGTGGAAAAAATGAACTTCAATATTATTTAAAAATACCACAAACCAAGTCCAAAGATAAACAAAAAATTGGGAAATAGTTATAAAATACATGATAATTTCCTTATACAAATCACTAAGAAAAAGATGAATATCCCAGGGCAAAGGATATGAGCTGTCAGTTTACAAAAGAGAGAGAGATGTTATAAAATACATGATAATTTCCTTATACAAATCACTAGGAAAAAGATGAATATCCCAGGGCAAAGGATATGAGCTGTCAGTTTACAAAAGAGAGAGAGA
>NW_007726986.1:331892-349938 GCF_000696425.1 Galeopterus variegatus | reverse complement strand
GAAAAAGATGAATATCCCAGGGCAAAGGATATGAGCTGTCAGTTTACAAAAGAGAGAGAGATAACATTTATTTTATTTTAATGTTTTGCCTATCAGATTGGCAAAGATTAAAAAACTTACAAATAGATAGTGTTGGCAAGAATATGAAGCAACAGGCACTGTTCATGAGAACATCAATTGGAACAACTTTCTGAAGGACGATCTGCATTTATATTAGTATTTAAAATACATTTATTTTTGATCAAGTAGTTAACACTTCCAGGAATTTATTCTAAGGCAATATTTAGGCAAGGGTACAAAAATGTAGGTTCACATATTCATCATAGCTCTTTTCATAACAGTGAAAACTGAATAAATTTACCGTTCAGCTATAGGGAATTAATTAATGAATTATGGTATTTTTGTGTTTGCAAAGGCTTGCTTACCTATAAATGCATCCCTAGAATCCAGCCCAGTGCTTGGTCTATTTGTGAATATTTATTGATAAATGAACAAATAAATGTAGTAGAGAATTCTAATAGCCATTAAGAACTGCATGGATATGGTCATCTCACTTTTATATAAAAAACAAATGTGTATGTGGATCCACAGAAAAAAGTTTAGAAGCTATATACCAAAATATATGTGGTTCTTTCTAAATAATGAAATGATAGGTATTTTTTTTTTTTTTGCATTCTTATTTATACCTTTAAGTAATGTCTGGAATTTTTACAATGAGCATATATTTTATGATCAGAAAAATAAAACAAATATTTTCATTTTGAACAACAAAAAATATTGCTATGAATACATGTGCAACTGAAATACTCATACATGAAATAAGCATAAACTATTCTGTACTTTTATGTATTTTTCCAGGATAACCTGAAGATGACCAAGTCCTTATAGTAGCTTACTGCCAAGAAAACTCAATGAATTATCAAAAATTCGTTCAAAGAAATGCAAAAAGAAAAGTCACAGGGAATTCTTCAGCAACACACTGTGTGATAATGCAGCTTGTGGACAGGAGGCAGACCTGGTCAAGAGGGACCTTTCCTGGGCCAGATGCTATAGAATGCCCAGCTATGGTCGTTCTCTGGCTATGTCTTCCCCACAGGGCCAGGAATCCAACAAGCCAAGTTCACCCCCTTCTAGATCATGCTCCGAGTGTCTGGGAACTGGAACAGTCTCCTCCAGCTGCTTCCTAGACAGATGTCTTCCCTAGGTCTGACCTCCAGAGGGTCAACTGTGCCTCTAGTGAGCACTTTGGAACTCTGAGGACTCTGATAATGCCAAATTTGAATATTATGAAGGTATATTTGTAAAAGTATGAGGGATAAATATGCTTTTTACAGCTATGTTGGCTTGATTTATAACTTGAATATTTAGACAGGTGGTATGTAGGCCTACGTTTGTATTCTCGCCCCACAAATGTTAGGGATAGAGCCTAGAGGCAGTGAACAAAACCGGTAGACCAGTTTGTCCTCTGAAAAACTCCTAATGTCATCTGAGAGGGTCTATGAAAGAACATAGATGTTGCTCTCTAACCTTATGGACAACTTAGACCTAGACCAATCTTGGATGACATTTATGGCTTCCGAGTAGGTTCACTGGTACCATCTGGACTCTAATGAATATGTAAAGCAGAGAAACAATGATGGAAGTCCTAGAATATATCCAGTCTATCAGTGGAAGCAATGCTTATTAAAAAATAATTCTGATAGGTCAAGCACTTGCTAAGAAAGGCAATAGGATTCCCAAGCACTCAGAGCCTGAAGCTGTAGAGCTATCTGGGATTTACCTGGTAAAGAAAACCTGCTTCCCACGCAGCTTTCTAAAAAAGCAAAGCTTCCTGGGAGCCCTGGCTTGGGACTAGGCCTGAGTTTGAGGCAGAGTCAAAAATAATAACAAAGGACAATTCATAGAAAAGGAAATGCAAATACATTTTAAATATATGAAAATATTTTCAACTTCACAATAAGAAAAAATAAATTTAAATACACTTTTCACATGCACACTATCAAAGATTGATCGATTTGATAATATGCAGCATCAAGCTAGATGTAAGACAATAGGCAAACGCATGCATTTTTGGTAGAAGTGTAGAGTGGTACAAATTCTTTGAAGTTATGTTTTTGCAGCACCCATCAAAACGCAAAATGTACGTACTCTTTTTTCTCTTCCTCCCTTCAAGACACATGTATTTACTCTTTGACACAGCTGTTTCACTGCAAGAAATTTATCAGTTAGACACACATCTCCTTGTATATGTGCACAGAGAAATTGTGTGTCATGGGGAAGATTGAAAACAATTTGAAAGTTCATCAGTAGGATGCTAGTTAAGTAGATTATGCCTCATCCACTCAGTGGAATGCCATGTAGCTGTTTAAAAGAAATTGGCTGATTTATTAACTGCTTAGCATATTCTCCAAGATATATTACTGAATAAAAGAAGATGGTGCATGAAATACAACTGGTCTGTACTCTTTGACAATGTCAACATCATAAAGAAAAAGGTAGACTGAAGAAAGGTAGACGTATCACAATAAGCCTTACAGCCAAATGCAATATATGAAGCCTGCCCAGATCTTGCTGTGAAAAAAAAAAAAATTGCCACAAACTATTGAGACAACTGGAAAAATTTTTATTTGGACTGTATATTAGATAATAGTATTCATAGTTTTCAATGTTAAATTTCCTGAATCTGATCATCATAACATAGTTACATAGGAGAATGACCTTGTTAGGCAATATATGTAAAGATGTCTGCAACTTGCTCTGAAATGGTTCAGTAATAATAATGACAATAATCAAAATAAAATATATGTACAGTATATGTGTATATATATATATAAAGAGGAAATGCAATTGTGGCAAAAGTTTAAAAATTGATGAATCTAGGTAAAGGTATACAAGAGTTCATTTTACTGTTTCTGTAAATTTTCTGAATTTTTAAAAAATAAAAAGCCCCCCCCCAAAAAAAAAAAAGAAAAAGAGGTGCAGAAGAGTCTATAGTGTACTACCTTTTGGGAGAAAGGCATACATCCCTCTGGAAGAGGAAACTAATACCAGTGGTTGCTTCTGGGAAGAGGAATTGGCTGACGAATGGGGTAGGAGGGAGATTTACTATATTACTGTTGAGAATTTTAAAAAAGTTTTAATCTTGTGCATGAATTCTCTATTCAAAATGAGAGATGGGCAGGAGGAGGGGGAAAACAAGACAAGTTATTTTTAAAGTGGCCACAGCTTCTAACCAACAGAAACAACTGCACTTCCATTGTGCACATTTTCGAGTACCAATTACTTTTTAAAATTTATTTTAGGCATTCCCATGTACACTGATCAAAATCGGGCAGTATCGTTTTTAAAAATGAAAGGCAAAACAAAAATGCTGCTGCCTAGCACTATTAATATTTTCCTATGTTTTCTTGTAGCTTTTTCCCCACACACTTTTTTAAAACATAGTTGAGATCATACTTAATATATAATTTTATGACCTACCTCTTTTTTTGGCTTAATATTATATCAAACATTTTCTCATGTCCTTAAAAATTCTTTTAAACAGAAATCTTAATAGCTATGTAATGTACTATCCTATGGATGTGTTACAATTTATTTATCCATTCCCAGTTGTTGGACATTCAGGTTGTTTGTAGTTTTTTTCTATTATAAGTAAATCTGCAGTGAACATAATTACTTAAAATTCTTCATCTGCATTTCAGTTTATTTTTAAAGATAGATTCCTGGTAGAGAAATTACTGGGTCATAGGTTATTAACACATTTAAAGACTCTTGAGACATATTATCAAATTCCTTTCTCAAGAGATCGTTCCAGCTGCTTCTTGCAGTGCCAAGGGCTTTCCAGATCCTGTGGTGATGGGAGCCTCACTCACTGTGGACTGGACTAGAAGGCAGGAGAGCTGCGTCATGGTCCCTGCTCTGCCGCAAGCCATCTGTGTGACCCTGAGAAAAGCAATTTTTAAAAACTGCCAATAATAATGATTTTTAAATATATGTAATCTTACATGCTTGTTAAATTGCTTTCACATGTTTGTTTGTTGCTTGTTTTGAACTTCCACAAATACCCCATTAAACAACAGAAAGATATTATTCCCATTAGAAAGATTAGAAAACAAGACCCAGAATGGTTAAGTGATTTATCCAGAATCACTACCTGGTAAATGACATGAAATGCACAACTTCTGGCTCATATTCCAGAATAATTTTCATTAACTCACATTGCTGCCTTCTTTTCCCCTCACGACACAGTCACTCTGGGTCTCAAGGTAGGGATTGTCCTAGTGCTTCTCAAACTTCTCTGTGCACACAAATCACCCAGGCATCTTGTTAAAACACAGATTCTGATCAGTAGGTCAGAGAAGGGCCTAAGATTCAACATTTCTAACAATCTCCCAGGTGATACAATGCTACTGGTCTGTGAACCTCACTTGAAAAAAAAAAAAAAAAAAGATAACCAGTAAGGGGATCTTAATTCTTGACTTGGTGTTGTCAGCACCACCCTCTGCCAAGTGAGCTAACTAGCCATCCCTATATAGGGATCTGAACCTGTGGCCTTGGTGTTATCAGCACCACACTCTCCAAAGTGAGCCATGGACCGGCCCTATGAATCTCACTTTAAGTAACAAGGAGTGAGACAGTTTCTTAAATTCTTTTCAGCAATAATATGCCATATTTCAGTATTACCGGCCCTATGAATCTCACTTTAACAAGGAGTGAGACAGTTTCTTAAATTCTTTTCAGCAATAATATGCCATATTTCAGTATTTTCACCTAAGATCAAATTGTATATTGTCTGTTTCATATAGAAACCACCAGGTTCCAGAATGCAGTGGATGAAAATCAGTAACTGACCACAGCCTGGATTCCATAATTTTCTGCCACAATTTCAAATAATGAAGCTTAAAAAACCCCAACATACATCTAAGGAAGTTATTCAAAGCTAATAACACAGATTGCAGGGCCAGTGTGGTACTGAGTATGATATTTAGCAGGGGAGACAAGAGCAACATAGAGAAGTTGACTAAGAACTCACAGGCACATGACTAAGTACTGGCAAGGAGGACATTGCAGGCAGGGGCCACAGCCTCAAAAGGGCAAAGGAAACAGGAATGAGTCACATGTTTTAGGAACAGTGCATAGACTCATATGGGAAGAATGTATAATTCATGTAGGGAGATAAGATTGGAAGTGCAACTCCAGGCCAGATTTTTATAGTCTGTGGATGCTTGGTTGAATTTAGACCTTTATCGAATAATATACAGAGATGTGCCACTGAAAGCTTTTGAGCAAAGGAGTGACATGATAAATTGGTGTTAGGAAGATGAATTTGCAGAGGGCACAACTGGAGTGTTAAAAGGTTAAGGCCATATTTAGATGTGAGAGGATGGCAATGGGACCAAAATGGACAGGTATAGGTACAAGAGGTATTGTGAGGGAAAGTGATAGATTGACTGTATTGGCTAATTACATGTGGCAAGTGATGGAAGAGTTTAGAGTGAGTCTCTGAGATTTCAAGGCTGGGTGATAAGAAAGTGATGGTACCATTAGCAAAACTAGGGACATCTGGAAACATGTTGACTTAAAACAATTTCCTCCAGATAAACAACCACAATTGTCCCAACCAATTTTATATCCTGGCATGGTCCGGAATACTCTGATCACAATAGCAGAAGAAAGACTGTTTGAGATAACATTGCCTTAATTTTCTGATTATTAGTTAACATTCTGTATTTTGTCTATAAAGACAGCTGCTGGGCTTATGATTGGTTTTCTGGGAGTGATAGGAATGCAGGGATTTCTGCCTCCTTTCTACCCAGCATAACAACCATCATTGGTATCACAGCTGACTAGGAGTAGAGAGAGAAACTTGCATGCTAGGATCAGGGCCAAACTAACTCTATGGGATTCAGACAGAAGAGTGGCATCATGAATTCTGGCTTTCTGCTCACTCTCAGCACATGCACCTTTATAAAGGAATTAATCTAATTCTGATTTTGTTCTGACTTAGTATGGTGCACTAGAAATTTCCTTGCTAGACTCTGAAATTCTTTTACAAGTGAGTTCAGTTCACAGATATACTGGCTTCATTGCCTTATAGAGACCTTGATGTCCTCAGAATAGCAGTTATTTGCATCCAAGGGCAGACCTTTGTACACCATTGGCAACCTCTTCTCGGCAGTGCTCGTGGGAGCCTCAGAGGAAGGAGCCCAGACATGCATGCAATTTTCTCCTCTGTTCATCAATTCACTCCATTGTCTTTTTTCGTGGTTTGACCTCATGCCACAATTGTAAGGTATTTTGGAAAGTTCTGGGATGTATTCATAGCTCTTGCTGTACAGGCAAGAGATTTTTAATTAAAACAAAAGCAATAATAGAAACATATTTTTAAAAAGAGGGTTGGTTTAAAAAAAAAAAAGCCAAATGTCTGTCAAATTCCAACTGGGATAGTTCCATGTGTGGATTTTTTCTTCTCACTTCTTATCACAGATAATTAACAAGAATTTGTGAAACACCCACTCTGTTCAGAGCACAGTAATAGTACTGCCATTGTTTAGGGTTCAAAACAAGTTGCTAATTCAACAAACCCAATAAAAGAGTTTGCTTTTTCCCCTTTGTAACAGCCGCCCTTTATCTGAGAGACTGGCTATATTTCAATGACAGAATTAAGAAGCATCACATAGCATGATTTATCATAAGTTTGTAGTTGACTACCAAATGAGATGGAATTTATCCATAGAGTTTATCTCCATTCCCTTATTTCTCTGGCTTCTGACGCAAGCACAGTTTGAGTGGTGGGAGAGATGTTCCAAGTCTAAAGAACAGACAGATGTAACATCAGCATCTGGCACAGCAGAGATGAGTAATGCATTCTCAAGATAATTCTCTGTTTTGTTTATAAAAACCTGACCAGTGTTTTTATTACTCTTCTCAATCACTTCTTGAGCTAATAAACCTGATTTAGGTAAAGAAATTTGTTCAAATATATCTTCAATCACAGGATCGTCTTAGAGAATGGGCAACTGATTTAAAACAACTGATTATTTCAACCACAGTCACAGAGCAGGAAGACATCCAAAACCAAATACGTGCCCCACAGCTTACATCAGAACAAGCCCACAGAAAGAGAAGATAAGGCTCTGCAGGAAACCGGCTAGATATCATGTGTTACTTCAGCTGTTTGGCAAGATTTTTGACATATACTTTTGTAGAAGTTTCTAATCTATGAAACCAGCTGAGTTCTTTGAAATGTCACTTCTTCTTGACATTTCAAATGGTGATTAAATTGTAATTTACTGGTTGTGTACAAACACAAGCTGAAGTGGATAATCTAGGCAAATCTCTGGATGATTTGAGCCAAAAAGACCTCTTTTTGGTAATTGGGAGCCCATTCAGTTATGTTTCACTTTCAGTAAATGGGGTAAAATGGACAGTTGCTTCAAGCTTTGCATTTATGTTTTGAGATAATGTCTCAAATCTTCAAAATATCAGATTCATTAAGTTTTACAGAGTCAAAATATCATTTGAAGGTAATATAGCTTTTACCTATGTTCCTAAAGTTAAATCCATTAGCATAAAACTTGAAATGATTCATTTATATATCCCCAGAAACACAGTTTAAAATGTTCAGTATGGCATGAATATATCCTTAGCTGATATTTTCCTCATCTCACAGATAATATTAAGTACATCATAAAAGGTAGTCTCAGTAACAAACTATTATTATTTTTTAATTGAAATTTTTATTGAGATAATTATAAATCCACATGCAGTTTTATGAAATAATATAGTGAAATCCCTTGTACACTTTGCCAGTTTTCCCCAATGTTAACATTTCCTAAAACTATATTATAATATCACCAGGATATTGACATTGATGCTTTTGAGTGATCTTATTCAAATTTCCCCAGTTTTACTTGTACTGGTGTGTGTGTGTGTGTGTGTGTGCATGCGCATGTGTATTTACACAATGTTGTGTGTGTGTGTGTGTATTTACACAATGTTATCACCTGTGTAGTTTTGTATATCCTCCACAGAGCAAGATATAGAACAGTTCCATCACAACAAGGCTTCCTTATGTTGCCTTTTTGTTACTACACACACTCCCCTCACACCCCTCAAACTGTATTATGTTTTGACTTGTGGTTTAATTCTCTGCACAGATCAGAAAGTCAGTTTATAGTGATTAAGAGCAGAGGCTCTGCAGCACTACTACCTGGGTTTGGATCCTGGCTCTGCCACCATGCTAGGTAATTTATATACACAATTTTATTCAATGTTCACAACAGTCCTGCGAGGTAGGTATTCTTGTCCCTATTTTCATATGAGGAAACTGAGCCTTAGAGAAGAAATGAAATACAGTATAATATTTGCCCAATGTAACACTAATAGATGTTGGAAATAAGATACAAAACTAGGTCAGTCTGACCCCAAAGCCCATGCTTTTCCACAACAGCAAACGTATTAATTACCAGTGTTCCAGTAAGAGCAGTTTGCTGGTTGTTAAGCTGCTTTTTCTCAGCCTCAAACTCACCCTTCTATTGAGGGCTACGTAGTACCAATCACAATTCTCCTTTGCAGGCTTGCTCCCTGGTAGCTCCTGCCAATAGGGGGCGCTAAGGAACAGTTACTTGCTCCTTCCTGTTTGTGTCCTGTTGTTGTCAGTGTCACCCCTGAAACTGTCAGTGTCTTCACCCTGGCAGTGGCGTTCTTTCTAGTAGCAGCAGTTGATTCCAGTTTGCAGGTTGTCCACGTTCCCAAAACCAGCCTTTATGCACCCCTTCAGTGACAGCAGCAGTCTAGCAATCCCATCTTCAGAGGTGTGGCTCCCTCCACTGAGTTCCTGAGGCACCAGACAAACAGCATTTTAGATCTTCCGGCCCTGCTCCCAAGCATCTAAATTTTCCTAATCCAGCAAGAGGCTTCCGTTCATCCAGACCTAAGGGTGATAATCACTTCCTGAAGTTACTCCTTCTGTCTTATCTCAATACTCTTTTTTTTTACTTTTTCAGTTCCCCAATACTTGGTAAAGAATCCTTTATATTCAATGCTCTCTGTTAAAATAATTGGTGTGGCTTCTGTCTCCTGATTGGACTCTGACTGATACAAGTAGCTAGCTCATAATTTGGAAATTTATTTACAAGATGGGACAAAAGTGTGGCAAAAGTGCTCACTCTAGCAAATAGGACCTATGATTATGTTAAGAAAAAATATTTATAACTTTTAAATAGGCAAAAGGATGACTATATGTCCAACCTTTTGTTGTCTCACTGGCATTATCTAATAGGCTTTACCTGTTATA
This sequence comes from Galeopterus variegatus, assembly GCF_000696425.1. Taxonomy (NCBI): domain Eukaryota; kingdom Metazoa; phylum Chordata; class Mammalia; order Dermoptera; family Cynocephalidae; genus Galeopterus; species Galeopterus variegatus. Next base: position 340,640 of record NW_007726986.1, on the reverse strand, counting down.
CATATAATTCTCCAGGGAGATGCACCTTTATTTAACTTATTAGTTATTATTGCTTAGGGCCCGTGCTCTGTGAAATTAGACATAAACATGTAGGACATTGATAAGTGGCAAATGATTTTTCTAGAGTAGAGCTGCAAATAATTTCTGTTGGATGGAAAAGGGAATCCAAAGGTTATAGTTTTATTACCCTACAGAACATTAAACAAGTTTTTATTAGTTTTTAAGTTTTTTAATGAATAGGCTTCATTGTTTAGATGTTTTAGGTTTGCTGATAAATTAAGCAGACAGCACAGACAGCTCCCATATATCCTCTCTCCCCTGCTCCTATCCCACAGTCTTCCCTATTATTGACATCTTGCATTAATGTGGTACATTTGTTATAACTGAAGAACCAATATTGATACATTAGTATTAACTAAAGTCTGTAACTTACATTAGGGTTCATTCTGTGTGTTGTACAATTTTATGGGTTTTTTAAAAAAAGTAATGCCTTGTGTCCACCATTATGGTTTATACAGAATAGTTTCACTGCCCTAAAAAATCCCCTATCATCCCTCCCCCAAACTCCTGGCAACCAATGATCTTTTTATTGTCTGTACAGTTTTGCTTTTTCCAGGATGTCATATATTTGAAATAATAGTATGTAGCCTTTTAAGATTGGCTTCTTCCATTTGACAATATGAATTTAAGATTCCTCCATGTCTATTTGTGGCTTGATAGCTCATTTCTTTTTAATGCTGAATAATACTGCATTGTATGGATATATTACAGCTTATTTATCCATTCAACTGCTGAGGGACATCTTGGTTGCTTCCAGCTTTTGGCACTTATAAAGCTGCCATGAACTTTTGTGGGCAGGTTTTTGTGTGGACATAAGTTTTCAACTCATTTGGGTAAATACCTAGGAGCATGATTGCTGGAGTGTGGTAAGAGTATTTTAGCTTTGTAAGAAACTGCCAAACTGTCTTCTAAAGTGACTGTAACATTTTGCATTGTCATCAAGTTTAAAGAAAAACAACCTAATTTAGCAATTTTATTTCTAGATTCTTTCATAAACTGCATATACTTAGTCTCTTGAATTCTTCTATGAACCAGTTTTACCATCTTGAGACTCCTCAACTAACAAGGTAAATAAATATTTGACATGTATTCACTTAAATATTTGCATTAAGGGCCATGGTTGTCACTTTCTAAAAATTACACATTGACAATAATAACCCACCATATTTCCCACATTAAAGATGACCCTACTGACCCACCACAGGAAGAAAACTCTTTTGTCACTTTTCTTGTCATGATAATGACCTTCACAGTCACACTGAGATTTCCTAAGAGTTAACTCACATGTAAACTGGCTCAACAACCTTCTAAAAGCTAATGTTTTACCAGTGCAAAGAGCACCTGGTAAACATTTCAGTGAACAGATCTATAGATTAATTTTAAAATGTTTCAACTTGGGAACTGATTATTGGATAAATACTAAGTCGCCCTGGTATAAATCTGGTAAAAGTACATTTTTCAAGCCACTCAGTCTCCTTTTTTGTATATATTTTTAATTTAGTGGCCTCTGTTAAGAGAGAAGATTGAAATCAACTCTGCAACTAGGTCTTAGGCTTATCTCCAAGAAATAAAACCCTCAGAGGGTTCTGAGGCCTACAGGCTGAATTCTGAGGCTGTGCAGAACTTGCACAGGCAAGGTAGAGAGTAGAATTACGTGTCTGGTAGTCAGGGAGGCTAGGGTGCGTGGTTTGAATGTCAAGGGCATTCTTGGGCTTGCTGCAAACCTCATGCAATTCTTCCATTTTCAGACTATTGAACCGAAGTCTATTTCTCTGCAGTCTTAAGTTATTCCAGACCATGGATAGAATGATTTGCCCTTCCCACCCTCCTCAGATGTGGAGCCACTGGGCAGATGGCTGGCACCATGTGCTTGTAGTTTGCGCACACACACACACACACACACACACACACACACACACACACACTCCTCTCAACTAATGTAAAGGTCCCAACATAAACATTAGTTCTCATGAGTGTTCCAAGGATTTTAAAGGCTTTGGTGCTGTAAAAAAAAAAAAAAAATATTTAGTCAGCTTGTGACAGCTACAATCCCGCTCCTGTTTCAGATTTTAAAAAAAGGAAACCATACTCATTTCTTCCTTCCACAGCTCAGTGAAGTTCCAAAAAATAGAAAGAATCCCTTAGCTGCTTCATTGGTAGAAATGCCTGGTTGGGACATTCCTTTGGCTACTTTAGCTGAAAACTGCATACCTCTGGGGCTAAAGCATCCCCACTCCAGTCTCCTGTCTCAGAACTGACTGAGAACTGTCTACAAAGATAGGAGGACTCTGTCCAAAAACCCCCAGAGAAAATAGCACAAAACCACACCTGACCCCACATGGGGCTGCATTTCCAGAGAGAAAACACCACCTCTGAGATAGTAGCATCCCTCATGGTCTCTTTTTATTTTCTTGCTGAGCAGATAACCACCTTCTTAGGAGTGCTTGTCCCTGTTTCCATCATATTCAAGGAAATATAGGAAGTTCTTTTGCCTGTGAAATGAGACACTTGTCAGTATGGCACATTGTGGTAACCTTCTCCAAGGGTCCATCCTTGCAAGCGAGGAAGCCCTCCCTACAGGAAATGGAAAAGCTGACCAGGTCTTTTCCATTTAGGATACTTGTGTTCCTGGTTATTTTCCTGCAGCATCTTGTGCTTAATTTGTTGTTTTATTTGGCAATGAGCAAGGAAGGAAACAAGGATATTAATAATGATAATCGACATTTGAACTTCCTGGGTACACCATGTACTTGTACCCAAGTGCTGAATAGAATTTTTTAAAAGGATATTTGTATATATGCGCAAATGAGACTAAAAATTGCCACGAACTTAAATCATTCATTTTCCTTTGTCCCAGAAAAACACATTTCTGTTTCTGTGAAATTGGATCAACTCTTTCCTTTCCTGATTTTGGCATTTGAAAAGGTTTTGTGTCATGAAATGACGTTATTTATGTATTCTGCAACCCTTGCCACAAAGCCTTAGGGCATAAAAACAGCAAAGAACTGAAGCAATCTGATGATTTTCCATCGATGAAACAGTTTTCATCAGCAAGCTCCTTGCAAAATGATAGTGCTATTTGATGACGCAAGTGCCATAAATCTGGTTGTCTTTCTGGTTTTGCGATGAATCCCACCTGCTGTGGTCTTGGTCATAGACTTGGAACTCTGATTTGGCAATACTTTGTTTCTCCCTCTTTCCAGCCCTCCTTTGTTAGAAAGGTGGAACATGAACGAGGGCTGTAGGTACTGAGAAAACAGGGGTCCTGGCAGGAATCTCCTGAGGGTGATACCATTTATGGATTATGATCAGTGGAATTCAAAATCTGCGGCAATTGAAGTCTGCTGCAGAAGTTTTCTTGGCATATTAAAATCTGCCCACAAGAGAGTTTACCCGAAAAGGAATCCCCGAAGTAAGGAAGTTGTGTCCATATCTTTGCATTGGATGGTCAACATTTCTGAGAAAAACAAAGCTATGAGCTCTTCTGAGAAGTAAGCTGACATCATAGGCTTGAAGGACTTATTGCCTCAAGACTCTAACGCTGCAGAAACCTGCCAAATCAGTTACTTGTTTAAAGTGACTCCAGCTTGGAGTCACTTGCATTGATGGCTCCTTACAAACAAATGGAAAAGTTGTGACCTAGGAGCAATGTCCTCTGCTCTAAAGAATTCTGGCATCAGCAGTTTGCATGATTAACGCAATGCTAATAACACGTTTGGTGGAAATTCCCAGCAAAAGCAATTGATATATCTGTCCCTGAGGCCTTATTCCCCCCAATAATTTGACTTTCTTAAGTATCCTGATCTCATTGCACTTTTGGCATTCTGAAATGCAGCATTGTCAGTGACTAGAAAGAGTAAATTGAAGCTAGAAGATGTTAAGGTGTTTAAATTATCTAATCCAATCCCTAACAACTCCTTCCTTGACTCCCTACCTTCTTCTTCTTTTTTAATTACAAAAGCACAACATGCACATGGAATAACATTTAATAGAACAGAAGTAATTTTCTAAATTTTTTCATGGTTCCATCAGCTAGAAACAACCATTGTAATCATGTTAGTGTATCTCTTTCCAGTCTTTTTTATCATATGTATTGTATTATAGTGTGTTATAATTGGCATCCTTACTATGAACTATTCACATTCAGAAATGAGTAAACAAGAAGTTATTTCCTATAGTACCAATCCTAGAGCTAACTATTGTGGAAAGCTTGATATATATTACCTATTGTATATATTTACAATTTTGATACATAGTATCTAAAATATATTTATTACATATTATATATACTGATTTGGGTTTTTTTTAAACCAAATGGCTTTTATTATACACTCTATTCTGTAATTTGCTTTTTTCCCCACATAACAATATATTCAGACATCTTTCAAAGCCCAGATAAATATATCTACTCCATTTTTTAAATGACTACATAGTATTCTATTTTATGGATGTATCATACTTTTTAATCTAATCCTTACTGGTGAAGATTTGTTGTTTCTATTATTTATTTATTTATTGCTATTATAAACAATGCAGTGGGCATCCTTGTATATTCATCTCTGCACACCTGTCTGGGAACTGGAATTGTTGGAAGAAAGGATATTGTGCCTACATGTTTAAATACTATCATAACTACATCAGTATAATAGTGTCTTCCACTTACACTAAATATATATCATTTCATGATCTTACATTAATTTTATAAGTATCATTTTAATTACTGTGTAATACCCCATCAAGTGAATCTATATTTCTAAGTTGCATGAATATAACTAATCAAGTCATTAGAGCTTACACTAGTCTTGTGAACAGTATACATGAGACACTTATCCCTTACTTTTTTAAAACTACTGATACTAGTGGCTAGCTTTAACCACATCCTGAGTGGGACTCAGTGTGGCTATAAAATGTGTATTGCTGGAGGCAAAGAAATATGTAAGTGATTTTAAAAATTACATTATACATTTGGCACTTTGTATCTAAGGGCTCCACATTCATGAATTCAACCAACTGCAGGCCAAAAATATTTGGGAAAAAAAATTGTGTCTGTACTGGACATATACAGATATTTTTCCTTGTCATTATTCCCTGAACTTTACAGTATAACAACTATTTACACAGCATTTACGTTATATTAGGTATTCTAAGTAAGCTAGATATGATTTAAAATACTTGGGAGGATGTGCATAGGTTATGTGCAAATACTATGCCATTTTATATTAGGGACTTGAGCATCCTTGGATTTTGGTATCTGCAGGAGGTCCTGGAACCAATCCCCCATGGATACCAGGGGACGATCATATTCGTAAAGGCGGGAAAAAGATAAAAAAGGTAAAGGTAGACAAGAGTCACATCCCATAATTTTACTAAGGAAATTAACCAATATTTCAAAGATGAAAAATTATTTATTGATAGCAAATCCAAACCACTTAAGCTGTATATTTCAGTGAAAAATCTTTTTTAAAAAATAGTTAGAACAAGAAGAGGTTTCTGGCTAAAATAGTTCATTAGCAGTTGATCTAGGAAATCACAATGTTTTCTGATGAGAATGTTTGCTAACCTGGTTTCTCATCCCCTAGGTTATGTATGCATCGTTCCCATAGACATGTCTGATAATAGCTGTATAATAGTTTCATTCCATCATCAAAACCCTATAGTTAAAAATGCAGACTAATGAGCCTGTTTAAACGTATGTCTCAAGGCTGCATTAAGTCACACCTTGATCCTAGAACCATCAAACCTATTGGACCCTACAATTCTGGAGGCTTTTATTAATTTGCTGTATGTTAAGCATTGTCCAGAATCCATGATGATCAAAAATGAAAAAGTGTAACACTTTTTCAAGTAAACTTATATATAAAAACCTAATATGTAAAACATTAAAGAAAAATCTGCTCTGGTTTAGGCTAGATCAGGACCCAGAACCCCACTTCTTCAGCCCTTTCCTCTTCCCAGGACCATGGTCCTTGAGGCACCTCCTTAGACCCAACTAAAGTAAAAACAAAACAATGTCATAGATGAGATATTTGTAAGGAGAACGACCAAATCTGCAAAAAAATGAATTCTACCTTCTACAGATGCATGCTTCTAATGTTTAGTGCCTTTTAAACTACTTAAAACATACATAATTATGCTAAGGCCTAAAATGGCCAATCTTGACATTAATCAGAATCAGGTCATATAGAAAGTTTTCTTTTTTATTTGTTTTTGGCAGCTGGCTGGTACAGGGATCAAACCTTGGACCTTGGTGTTGTCAGCACCACAGTCTAACCAAATGAGCTAACTGGCCAGCCTAGTTTTCTTTTTTGATGCCAAGTTTAGCTCAATTTAAACCAGAAAAATAGTATAACTTACAAATATTATTAGCATTATGCAATTAATAAGAATTATATTGAAATTAATCCATCATTTAGATTTTAGCAATAATGTAAATATAAATTTCCATCTATTTTTATGTATTAAATATTGTATATTTGTTTAGAAACTACCCTCATTGTGCAATCCAGCTAGGCATGGTAGGTTTAATTCTAACAGGATGAAAGAAGACTTGGAGGATACAGAAATTTGGAACTAGAGTATCCGCATCTTTAAGCACTGCTTCAAAAAATTAGTCCAAAGACCACCTACATCATAATTATCTTGAGATATTAAAAATATAGGTTTCTCTACTTCATCAAGGTTTGTCTACTTCATCAACTTGTTCAGTATCTGGGGAGAAGCCCAGGAATCTGCACTTTTTCAAATGGTCTCCAGGTGATTCCAATGCGTATTCAGGCAAGTTGGCAATAAGGAGCTCCAGCAAGAGATAATAGGGAATTCTGGTAGGCTAGTATGAAGAGCTCAGCGGCAAGTAAACTAGAAAATGGGTAAGCATGTGGCATCCGGGAGGTGTTGTACCAGTACTGTGCTAGTCCTGTGTTTCTTGTTCTCAGATCTATTCTTCAATTCTTTGCCTGCTCTGCTCAGTATAGCATGGGGCCTCACCCCTGCAGACTGTTTTTTAAGCCCTTATAGACTGACTTCCACCTGGGATTGGCCAAGGAGAAGAACTGACCTGAGCTCGGAGGGCAGAAGGGAGAGGCCGGGGCATTTCTCCTTCTTCTCTGTCTTAGCCTCCTCTCTGGCTGAAATTACGTCTTCTTCATGGTTTCAGCTTCCATCAGGCAGGTCCACTATGGTTCTTGCTCCCACTACCTGACCACAACCCATGGCCTCTAATCATATCATCTTCTTCCTCTGTCCCTCCAGCCTGGAGGTCCAAGTGCCTTCCTGCTGCTGTGAATATTTGGGATGCTTTATTATCCCCTGTTGGCCTATCAGCTAATCCATAACCCATATCACTAATTCCCTTAATTAAATTCTTTCTATTCTAAATACTCAGAACAATTTCTGTTTTCCTTATGGGATCTTGACTGATTTAGGGCTCCAACACAGGGCTAGCTAGGGTTCAGAACATGCCCTCTCCAGTCAATCCTGGGGCAGGCAGGACTGGCAAGAACAGGACAGGGAGGGCCCTGGTCATGGGACATGGTCCTGATGTATGCCTCAGGACTCTTCATATGTGTGATGAAGCTCCCCATAGGCTGCATTCTGTAGTCTTCAAAAAAGTTCCCAGGGTGTAATGTCTTCTGGAAGGCATACCACTGGAGTGCCTAGCGCATAGTAGCTTCTTAATAAATATTTATTGATTGGATGTGCATAATTTGCAAGGGAAACTGTCTGATCATATTCAGGGGGATAAATTTGAAAGAGATTCTTTTTCACTCTATCTTACGAATATTTCTAGCAGGAAAAGGAGATAAAATATTATTTTTCTAAGGCTATTTATTATTGTTTTTCAGCATCTGGAAATTTTTTTTTAACTGAACACTATTTTTTTGGAATTGTCATTTTTTTTTTTTAAACTAGAAAACCAGGTCTATAAACTAAGAATTTATCTTTATCTACATGGCAGCAAATGATAGTCAGTATCTTGCTTTTGCAATGATACACGTGAATGAGATAAGCAAAGTCAGATGATTGTTACCACAGTTTTGCAGTAAAATGTTAACATTTCTAGGAAAGTGAAAGTCTAGTTTACTGTAAGAACAATTAAGACTCAGGAGACAGTAAAATGCATTGAGATCAATGAGTTAATTGTTTAATCTACAGTAAATTTTTCATTTATTAAAGTTCCATGAAATCAAATTTTTTGTGTAATTAGTCTCATTCAATAACTAGGAAATATAATTTTTTATGTGAAAAAAGTTTATACAATATTAGTTGTCTTTGTCTTTGAGGTATTGAATTATGGTTGATTTTCTCTTTTTAAAAAATTTTTCCAGGGCCAGCCTGTGGCTCACTCGGGAGAGTGCGGTGCTGATAGCACCAAGGCCCCGGGTTCGGATCCCACGTAGGGATGGTCGGTTCGCTCACTGGTTGAGCGTGGTGCTGACAACACCAAGTCAAGGGTTAAGATCCCCTTACCGGTCATCTTTTGAAAAAAAAAAATTTTTTTTTCCCATATATTTCTAAAATGAGGACTCATCTTTTTTAAGTGGGAAAGAAAAACAATGTTAAAATTGAAATATAAGGGGGCAGGCCCGGTGGCGCACTGGATAGTGCGCCGCTTGGGAAGCGCGGCGGCGTGATCCCACATACAGACCGGTTCCTGCTCACTGGCTGAGCGAGGCGCGGGAGCAACACCGA
>NW_007726986.1:328928-331184 GCF_000696425.1 Galeopterus variegatus | reverse complement strand
GAAAAAAAAAAAAAAAAAAAAAAAAAAAAAAAAAAAAAAAATTGAAATATAAGATAAAGACAAAGCGTTTTTTGTTTGTTTGTTTTTAAATCAAGAACAGCCAAACTGTGAACCATAGGGGAGAAAATTGACAAATTGGTTTGGACTATATTAAAATTAAGAACTTCTATTCATTAAAAGACAATCAACCATTATGTCCAAGAAAGGGCTAGTTTCCAGAATATGTTAAGACCTCCTAAAAATCTACAAGAAAAAGACAAACAACTAAATAGAAAAATGCATGAAAGAGTTGAATAAACACTGCATAAAAGAGGATATCCCAGTAGCTAATAAATATATTAAAAGGTGCTCAGCTTCATTAGTTATTAGGGAAATGAAAATCAGAGCTATAATGAAATACCTACATACCCACCAGAATGTCTATGAGGAAAAAAATAGGCTATAAAGAATGTGGAATAACTGGAATCCTCACACATTACTGGTAGGAGTGGTACAGACTCTTTGGAAAATTGTTTGGTAATATCCACTAACGTAGAACATACTCATACTTTATGACCTAGCAGTCCCACTTCCAAGTGTAACCCAATAAGAATGTGTTTACATGTTCACCAAAAGACGTGGACAACAATGTTTATAGCAGCACAACGCATAATAGCTCCAAACTTGGAAACTACCCAAATGCCCATGAACAACAAAATGGATAAATACATTGAAGTATATTCATAGAATGGAAAACTCTAAAAGGATGAGAATGTATGATTTACAACTACATGTAATAAATGGATGGCTCTCACAAAAATTGGGTTGAGAGAAAGAAATACATCCTATATAATTCTACTGATATTAAGATGTTTCATTGATATCAAGTATATATTATATAATTCCATTGATATTAATTTGAAATATATGCAAAATTAGTTTATTTGTTAGCTTTGCAATGTTTTAATGGGCCCTCTGAACAACAGTTTGCTTATATGGCTTATATGTCTATAGTATTTGCAGCTAAGTAAGCATCATATTTGTCCCTGTATTTTCCTCTTTAAACAAACCTTCTGTGGTAGGCAGAATAATGGCCCCCCAAAGACATTCATGTCCAAATTACCAGAACCTGTGAACATGTGCCTCTATATGGTAAAAGGGACTTTGCAGATGTGATTAAATTAAAGACCTTGAGAAGGGGACGGTATGCTGGAATATCACTGAATGAGCTCAACCCAAAATCACATGTGTCCTTAAAATTGGAGAACCTCTTCTGATGTGATGAGAGGGAGATGTGACTATGGAAGAATGATCAAAGAGATACCACATTGCTGGCTTTGAAGATGGTTGAAGGGACCCTGAGCCAAGGAATGTGAGCAGCCTTAGTAGCTAGAGAAGGCAAAGAAATAGATTCTCCTCTAAATCCTCTGGACAGAAACGCAGTCCTGTCAACACCTTGATTTTAGCCCAGTGAGATACATGTTAGACTTCCGTCCTACAGAACTGTAAGATAAAAAAATACGTGATGTTTTAAGCCACTAAGCTGTTGGTAATTTGTTATAGCAGCAATAGAAAACTAATATTCCTTCCTTCTTCTGATTTTTAGTTGAAAATGCAGTACTTTTAAAAATTTTCATGCTTTCATTCCTTATGGATTGCCACTGTCAGTAGCATAAGCAATGATCCTAGAATGTTGGAAGTTTGGCAAGATTGAGAGTTATGAACTGTATTGAAGCAAACCAGATATGCAAGGAGTAAAGGTCACAGGGCGTATCTGCAGTTCTCAGAACATTATCTGCAGGCTCTGTCATGAAGAGAAGTGCTGTTTCTGCAAGGTATAGATGCCAGGGCAATGCTCCTACATACACCTGCTCTTGGTTGAACAACAAAAACACCTTCATAAGTAGGGAAATCACTGAAGTGAGCACACGGCATGCCAATGATCCTAAAAACGCTTTCACATGTCTGAGAACTGGTTATACCTCCCTAACTTGTGGCCAACGAGATGGTCTCTTCAAGGTCCCCAACAGCAAGAGAATAATATAACCAAGGAGAGAACTTGGTTGTTATTAACAAGCTTGCAAAGTCCTAATTTGGGGATATGCCAATCAATGGCAACTTACGCTCTCCACCCACATTCTCTGATTTTTTTACCCCAGTTGTTTTTAAAGTGTTATGTAAACACAGCTTCAAAACAAGTTTCCTAACCTCCTCCTTATGCGAATTCTGGAACCACCACTGGAACTAATATTTGATACACAGCACTGACACATCATC
>NW_007726986.1:325879-327983 GCF_000696425.1 Galeopterus variegatus | reverse complement strand
AGGGGATCGCAACCCTTGGTGTGGTGTCACCCGCACCGCGCTCAGCCAGTGAGCTCACCGGCCATTGCTATATAGGATCCGAACCTGCGGCGGGAGCGTTGCTGCGCTCCCAGCGCCGCACTCTCCCCAGCGCGCCACGGGCCGGCCCTCAAGAGTCTTCGTTTAATCACATCTTCAAAGGCTCTTTTTCTATATAAAGTGACAGTCACAGGTTTGGGGGATTAGAATGTGGACATATGTGGGGGGCTCGTTATCAGCCTACCCCAATACCCTAGCAATTCCATTTCTATTAAGTGCTCTAGAGGTACTCTTGTCTAAGTGCACCAGGAAACATGTATAAGGATATTTATAGGTATGTTTTTCAAAATACAGAAGCCCTGGAAATCACCCTGATGCTTATTGATAGGTGAATGGATAAGTAAAGGGTGGCATATTCCCACACACAGAAATTTATCCATTCATGAAAATGATTGATCTATAGCAACAGGCAACAACATGAATAAGCATTAGAAACAATGATGAGTGAAAAAAGCAAATCCTCACTTCCCTAGGATACTATATATGGTATGACACTGTTTAAACCTCAAAACATGTAAAATATTAAGTAGGAACAATATGTGGTAAAGCCACAATTTTCTTTTAAAAGTGAAAGTCAGTGATAAAGACAAAATTCAGAATTGTGGTCACTGTTCGGTTGGTGGGGGTGGAAAATAGAGCAGGCTGGGGGTCTGGGGTTGGAGAGGAACACCCAGGTCACTTCAACAATGCTGGAGATTACTTTAGAGCTTATGTTGAGTGGTGAGTCCTTTGGTGTTTATTTTGTTATGCTTTACAATTTACACATGTTACAAAGTTCCTTCATGTGTATCAAATACTGCATTTAAAAAAATACCTAGGTGTTTAGTGGTATTAGGTTAGGCCTTTTTCATAGCTAGGTGTATAGACTCGCTCAATTCTCTTGCTAGAAAACACAAAGGGATTTATTATAAGGATTCATATGGATAGGATGGGGAAAGTACTTGGGATTTGAAGCATCTCCCCCAAGAAAAAGCAGCCTGTGCCCTATTTCACCTTGATAGCCTGATGGGTTAAAAAAGTTACTCTCTCAAGAAAAACTGGCTCACTGAGTGTTCTTGTATTTGACCCATTCGTAGGAGCAAACCTCATTTTGGAGGGAATAGGGTGGTGAGGATGTGAGAGAGGATGTGTACATTTCTCAAGGTTCCTAAACCCACATTCATCCTTTCTTTATATCAGATTTCCTTCACTGGGATGGTCCTAGACTGTCACTTTATGGCCATTCTCAATGTGAGGCTTCCAAACTTGGTTTTCTGACATATGGCATATTTTTGACCATGCTTACTATCTGCTTTGCTTGCTTCCATAATTTACTCTCTGCCTAGTAATTTCTGCCTCCTGTTACTTCCATCCTGTCATGACATGGTCAGATAGACCAAGTTTTGAATCCTGACTCTTCCAGTTACTTTGCTATTTGAACTTGAGCAAACAAGTTGATGAGCTTCTCCAAGCCATTCTTCATTGAGAGAGAATGGATGTGCGACTCCTGTAACAGAATTGGTACCTTATTTATTGTTCTTCCTTCTTTAAATAAGTCACAACTGTTTTAGGTTTCATGTTTCTCAGCTGTCTGGACTACTAAATGGAAACACATCCTTTTAATCAATGATGTCAATTGAATCCAATAATTGTTTCTTGATTCCCTACTATGGGTAAAGCATTGTTTCACATTCTTTCGGGCACACAGATATGAGTAAAAAATAATTCTTGCTTTCACTGAGTTTTCTATCTTATATAGAACATACCAGGGTCTAATAGATCACAACTATAATATACGGTAAGATATAGCAAGCACTGTAAGAAAAATTCAAGTTTGTACGCAAAGGAGGAAGAGGCTATTGCAGGAATGCTCTTTTAGATATAGACAGTTTATCTTTGAGAATAGTGTTTCCTTCCCTAAATATAACACTAACCTAGAGTAATTTTAAAAATTACCAGATTTAATGAATCACACAAACTTAAGTTTTTTTGAGAAAAAGCTAGAATAACAACAACAAAAAAGGCGACGGGCACAATTTGACTCTCT
>NW_007726986.1:323821-325094 GCF_000696425.1 Galeopterus variegatus | reverse complement strand
TTTTTGAGAAAAAGCTAGAATAACAACAACAAAAAAGGCGACGGGCACAATTTGACTCTCTCCTGAACTCTCGTTTTACTTTTCTTTCTCTCATTCATTCATTTATTCAAGTAATTTTTTTTAAATTACACATGTCTTCATTCTGCCAAATACAATTCTAAGAGCTGAAGATGGTCTGCTCCCTTCGCTTAAGGTAATCTGTCAACCAGTCATAACACCACAAGGATGAGCACTAGGAGAGGGGCAGGTACATTGTGAGAAGGGCACACACAGAGGGTTATGAACACAAAAGGCATGAGAAGATGAAAGAAGGGCAAATTTTATTATGATTTCTAAAACAAGTGAAGAAGGTGGATTCTGTTTAGAGACCAGTAACTGGATGGCAATCGTACCCAAGATTTTTTTAAAAGAAAAATATATGCGAAGTCTTTAAGATATTACCTATGGATATTTTATAGGTAATTAACTTATATATTTTTGGTGATATATTTTTTAAGAGATAGTTAAATAGTTTGTCGGCATCCTAGAGAAAGGAAGTGGTGATCACCAGGACCAGGTGTGGATTTTCTAAGAATAAGTCATGTCAAACCAACCCCATTTCTTTGGTAGATTAGGGAACCATGGTAGATATTGGGTTGAGTGGGTGGTATGAAAGCAGAAATAATGGGTGTGGATGCACAGAAATCTTTGTTTTTGAAAAAATATGTATTGTGTGTCTGCATACGTGAGACATTTGCTAGGCAATTGCACCTACATTTTTGTATTTGATTATCACAATAAGCCTATTAAGAAAATACAGTCTTTCTAAAAAACTGCAACATAAAACTCAGACCCTCCAATCTTGACACTGAAGGAGAATCTTGGTGGAAGGAGAATATCTTGATTGAGCTGGGTTGCCCATCCACAGGCCTCCAATTCTGATCCTAAACGTTCACCTCCTTTTTAAGCGGTTTCACTAATGATCACAACTAAGTTCCTCACATTTGTTTGCTGGCTCAGGTGTTAAAAGACTTGTGCCTTTATATCCTGCAGAAAAGCTGAAAAAGGAATAGAAGTCATAAACAACATTTTAGAAAAGATAGAAGATAAAATGGAAATAAACATACAAAAGGATGAGAATCTACATAATCTTATTTACACAATAAGGTTTACTCACTTTTAGTTGATATTCCAGGGCAGAGATTATGACTTCCTCTCACTATCAGATTACTTGTTTCTTTTTTTTTTTTTTTTTTAAAGATGACCGGTAAGGGGATCTCAACCCTTGGCTTGG
>NW_007726986.1:321556-322489 GCF_000696425.1 Galeopterus variegatus | reverse complement strand
ATTTGTTTTGCCTCCTCTATGCTCAAATAGTTGCTCAATCTTCAAAGTCCATTCTCCCCCCGCACTCTTTGTATCTACTCAAATTGGTTTATTCAGGGCTTTTGAGGTTTCAAGGACCCAAAATGCAATTAAGTTAGCTCAAGTAAAAGGTTTTTTTAAAAGAATAATATCTCAAGGAAATAGAAATCAAAGTACTCTAGAGCCCTGTATCTGTTGTGAGTACCTAATACTGTTGAGCTTTTTGTATTTGTTGTGAATATTTTAGGCTTGAACACATTTTTCTTTCCTCTCACATAAGAAGAAATCTGAAGGTAGCCAGTTGCTGATTGTTTTTGTAGCTCAACAGTATAAAGACCAGTGACATTGCTTTTCTTGGTCTTTCCCTCATGATCACAAGATAGCTGCTGTAGCTCTAGACATCAGGTCCATGTTCAAAGAAGGGAGAAAGGGAAGGGAAGGAAAGCCAGTCTTTTCCTTTGGTCAGGAAAAAAAAAGAAAAGAAAAGAAAAAGGTTTCTTTTTTCACAGAAACCTGCTAGTAGACTTCTGCTTACATTACGTTTAAAATCAGATAGCTGCTCATAAAGGAAGTGGAATGACAAACCACATATCGGTAGAAAAAATTTACAACACAAAGGATTACTATTGAGAATATATAAGGAACTTCTACAATTTAATAAGTTAAACAACACAAAAGAAAAATGGCAAAAAAACATGAATGGGGAGTCGATAGAAGAGGAAACATTTTTTGGTAAATAAATTTAGGAAAAGATGTCCAAACATAACAGTGATCAGGGAAATGCAAATTAAGACTACACTGAGATATGTATTATGCCCACTAAACTAGCAAAAATCAAGAAATCTCAAAATATCGTGTTGAGGAGAATGTGGAATCTTATCCACCACTGATGAGAGCGGTGGCGGGGGTGAAATG
>NW_007726986.1:319183-320342 GCF_000696425.1 Galeopterus variegatus | reverse complement strand
CGTGATATGGTGTATATACATATACATATGCATATAAAAAACACATTGTGAAATTTTCTTCTTGTGGCACATGTACTGGGGAACCAGATGTTTACATTTTTAGTTGTTTTAGTTTTACAGTGCTAATTGAGTATAATAAAAACTATATTTGCTTCAGTCCATTTGGGGAGAAAGGGCATAGGCAGAGGGAAATACAAATACCCCAAAAGAATTGATTCCTATTACTTTGCAGACAGTTTATGAAATAAATGAGTAGTCCAGAGAGGAAGCACTGTTAGAATGGAGAGAGGGAGACTTACCAGTAATACCATGTTAAAGAGCAGTGCAAGTAGAAGAGGGCAGACAGAATCGAGGATAGAGAGGTAATGAAAGAGAAAGTGGAAATGGAGGGTGTAGATTATAGACTTTTCAAGAAGTTTAGTAATAAAATGAGAGCCAATTAGTTTCTCTCTTTCAGGGAGTCTTTGGGACTATGCTTCTGAAGCCCATCCTACTTTGCTTTTGTTTAGTGCTTGTATTACAGGCAGAAAAATACAGGTCCAAGGACAAGCTTTGTTATGCAAGTAAGGAGGTTTCATGTTCAGTCCCCGGGCACACACATATTTGTCCTCAGGGGGGCTGTTAATACTGTCACTATTCAATCAGTTTCCTTTTTTATTATTTTCACCACCATTTCAAAGTTATTTAACTCACTCTCAATTTCAGTGATCATAATAGAATCCAATCATGGCAATAGACCAAAACAATCAAACAAAACTCCCCCACCCCAAAACAAAAGGATATTTCTTAGTCACTCTTTCCTCAAATGAGGATTTATTAATTGCTTATAATCTGCATATAGCACAGATCTCATTAAAAATAACAGGAAATGACAACACCTTTTAATGGACTTGGGTTTATTAATCTATTTTAAAGGCTATTATCTGTAACTTTTCCAAAGGGCAAAAAACTTGTCACCTGTATAATTCCTTCTCATCTAAGAAAATGTCTGTTGGTGTGGTAAAGAGCCAGGAAAGAACAATGCAAATATCACCTCCCTATGGAATCTTTCCAGAACTCCCAGGTAAAACCTTCACACTTGGCTTTGTGTGCCTACTGTACACCAACGCTTTTCTATCAGACATTCATTTAATGACATGCCAGGCTTCCTAACCCGGTG
>NW_007726986.1:316682-317951 GCF_000696425.1 Galeopterus variegatus | reverse complement strand
GTCACAGAATAAACAATGGCACAGGTGTAAATTATTTACAGCTTTTAGAAGCTATTCAAACAAATGATGAAATCCAAAGTTCACATTCCTTTTAAACAAAAACAAGAGTCTTCAACTACATGTTTTGCTTGTGGGGGATCACTTGTGGCCATATCTTCAGACTACCTGAGTTTAATGTTATCTGTCCACTGGCTTTAGGGGTGCTTTGCAGGAAATGTCTTAGTAGTAGGTACATTTTGTGATTCCTGTTTTACATCTTTGTATAAGGAGGTAATATATGAAAAAGGAGGAAAAAATATCAGCGCTAACATCTGTGGAGGGTTTAACCCTTTATAAAACAACTTTTATAATACTTTTTCTGGGCTTCACCACTTTTTCTTGACTGGAAGAGAGCCGGGATTATCAACACACCCATTTTACAGATTAGGAGACAGATTACTAAATCCGCCATAGTTTACTCCTGGGAATAGGGCAGGGAGGGTGCTCGCTGCTGTTAAAAATTATTCGGACACTTGTTAAAACGTGANAATAGGGCAGGGAGGGTGCTCGCTGCTGTTAAAAATTATTCGGACACTTGTTAAAACGTGAAGACTTTATTCAAGCCTATTGCAATAGAGGTCATGACTACTGCAAAAGGGGAAAGAAACTGAGCTCAACTCAGAATACAGCAAACACAGCTGGGGATTCATAGCCAAGGAAAAAGTGGAGCGAGGGCGGTTAGAGGATGGAAAATTACTAACAGGAGACATCAAGGGTAGGGGGATTCTTGCGAAAGACAGGCCAAGGACTTACACATTAAAAGTGGGGAATAAGAAATCTGATCAGATATCAAGTATCAAAATATCAAGGGTGATCAAATATCAAAGGTGGGAGGGTGACTTAGCAGGATTCTTGCTAAAACTAAGATCAGCTAAGACAAACAGGAATGCCAAGGTAGAGGCCTAGTCGAGAACTGGGCTCAGGGGAGCCTAACTAAAGTTCGTTAAATAGAGTTTTTGTCATTGCCTACCCCATCCTCTTTATTACGCGATCCCCTTGGAAGAGAAGGGGTGTGGCAGGCAGCCCTGAGATCGTGGGTAGGGGTACTCGCTCCCTTTCCAAGACAGCAATCCCCAGCAGCCGGGGCTAAGGAGGCCGGATTCAGAGACCACCGTCGGAATGAGGAGCCTGAGCAAAGTCCCCTCTCCCCGAAGAGACGCTCCAACGCCCCTCCCGCCATCCGGCAGCCGGGCAGCCAGGCAGCCCGACTCGAGGGCGGTCCCGCAGGTC
>NW_007726986.1:314378-315775 GCF_000696425.1 Galeopterus variegatus | reverse complement strand
CCGGCCCGAGGGGCGTGTGCGCGCGAGCCCGGGGTGGGGTGGGCATTGGTTCGGGCCCCTGTCCTCCAGAAGGGGATTCGCGCGGAGCTGCGGACGGTCGTGGGGGGTGTGTGCCTGACGCACGCGTCGCTGCCGGGCGAGACGCAGGGGGCGGCTTCTGCAGCCGGGGAACCCTGCTTTGCAGCCTGCACCCCGGCTCCCGCGTGGCCGCCGCTGTCTGTCTGTCGCCCGCCGGTGCGCTGAGCCCAGCCCTGCTTGGATGCTGTTCACGCCTCTGCGCTGGGTCCCTCGCTCCTATCCTCTGTTTCCTATTCCATTCTAGCAGAGCAGGGTGGGCTCCTCCACTCTCTACTGCGGAGAAGTCTGGTCACTGGCTCTTCAGGTTCTGTAGCAAAACGAGGTTTGATGCACCGGGGGTTCTCAGAAGTAGACGTCAGTGCCTGGTTTATCTTACTGTGAGAAGCAGTCCAATTTTTCAGCTATAAAAGGTCAGAACGTTCCTAATTAGAAGGCGTTGCCAGGTTGTAAATTGTCAGGTTGCAAGTGAGAGTGAGAATGCCAAGTTTCTGCCTATAGGTCTGAAGAAAGCTTACTTTTTTGGTGGGAGAGGGTGTTACCCCAGACCTGCTGTTTCTTTCTCTGCGCAGACCTTGCCATGGTGTATCTTTCCATCTCCTGTGACAGCCTTGCAAGGGGCCCTAGACATTGTTTGGCTGCAGCAAATGTGGCGTTTTCTTCCTGATTGGNTGTCAGGTTGCAAGTGAGAGTGAGAATGCCAAGTTTCTGCCTATAGGTCTGAAGAAAGCTTACTTTTTTGGTGGGAGAGGGTGTTACCCCAGACCTGCTGTTTCTTTCTCTGCGCAGACCTTGCCATGGTGTATCTTTCCATCTCCTGTGACAGCCTTGCAAGGGGCCCTAGACATTGTTTGGCTGCAGCAAATGTGGCGTTTTCTTCCTGATTGGAAGCGTTCGGTTATAAGGCTTCTGGTTGCCAGTTGCTCCTTTCTATTGGCGAGAAAGAATTGGAATCATCTGGATAAAGGATAAGCGTTGGTAGGGGTGGCTTTCACCTTTTTGATATGTATTGTGTAAGGTAGTTTTGTTGTGAACTATTTATGTGTTATGGAAAAAAAGCAGGAACAAGACCAGCTCGAGTTTAGGTAGTCCTACTCATATTTCAGTAGTCAAAGTAGTAGTAGTAGTCGCAAGTTCTCAGGGTTGGAGATCTGTGGCTTTAGCATCCTGGATGCCAGTCTTCATGTTTTCTCAGTGACAGGAAATTCCCCTGGTTTTAATCCCCTGGTTCCTGAGTGTTGCACTCTCCTGCTTCCAACCTGATCTTTTAGGTGCTTGCAATTTTGTCGAATTCTCATAAATCCTTTGTTACCGTTTTTTTT